>NC_056749.1:861708653-861876153 GCF_019279795.1 Protopterus annectens
ACACACACACATCTACATGTACACTTCCTGTATTGTTGAATGATGACTGGGCTGGATTTTATGTTTGTGAAAACATCTGGGTTATGTATATCTGAGCTGGTTTAGTGGTAAATCACTTTGGCTATGGTGTGCAGGGTCTTGGGTTTGAACCTTACAGAGGCTGTTTATTTGTTGCTGGGCAGAACAAGGTCCATTGGATACAGAGTGATTAAGGCACTTTTAAGCAGTTGTAAGTGGGTTTGCACGGATTTGCGTAGAGGTAAGCACTGTTAACTTCCGGTTACAGTTTCTTATACTCAGTTAGCTTCTAAATTGCTTAACCCCAGGGAAACAAGCTTAAACCCACTTACTGCTGCTTAAAAGTGCTTATTCCCACTTACCCCATGTTATTTCTTTAAAAGAAAAAAAGGGTTTATAGGAAAGTGGTGAAAAAAGGGCACAAAGAGGGAAAGACAGTAGGGAAAATAGCTAGGGATGTGAAGGATGGTGTAGGGAAGGTCCATAGCTGCCCATTTTTTCTACAGCAACATCTGTGCATATACACTGAATTTGGAGGTAGATTTGGACACTGATCTTAAGCTTGGAGACAGGATGTCTGGGCCAGGAAATTATTTCTATTGCCTTGATTTAAGAGATGACTACTAAGGTTTTAAATGTATAATGTAATTTATTGCTGTGGCTTCCTGTCCAGGTGCAGCTTATTAAGAAATGTAAATTTTGAGTTTCTGTTAGCCTGGGAAACAAAGAAGTGATAAAAATGATGTAATGTGAAATGACTCAGCAGTACTGGGTGTTTATCAATTTAAGACTTTCTAAGAGAAAAAGAGTTGAGCATTATGGATTTTGTCTAAAGCTGACATCAGCTCACCAGCACTTGGTTTGCTATGTAAGTAGGATCTTAGACTTTAGTATTTCTCTTAGAGTTAGATAGGAATTTAACCAGGTAGTCTAGCTGTTTTTCTATATTTATGTCAGACTATCCTAAAATATTATTTTAAAGTTTCCTGTGATCTCTGAACTCTGTAATGTCATTGTGTTGAAGTAATAAGTATTATCTTGTGCTTTTATTATGTATTATTAAATATTTTTAAACCTTTCAACTGTGGCTCTTTTGTGTAGATATAATTTAAGCTTTTAGAGTACATTGCATGCATTTGGTGATACTGTCCAAGCCACTCCAATAGTCTTGCTGTTCAGTCATACTTACTAGTTGGATAGCAGTAATATTACACAGTGAAATTGGTCACCCTTTGGTAAGGGCCTTTATAGTAGCTGGTGGATTACTACCTTATAGCCTGTGCAGAAGAGGGAATAGCTAGTGGACCTGTGCCAGCCTTCTCCAGGAGTGTCTGTGTGTTTGTATATAAACCAAATCTCAAAGTGTGTGTGTGTGTGTGTGTGTGTGTGTATGTCAGATACTTGCACAGGGACACAAAGCACTGGTTGAACAGAGAGGGAATTGGAGGTTTTGGCTTCATTCCTCGGCTGGGACCTAGACCCTATAGCTGTGCCAGTGGGGAGTCATATTGGGGATCTAGAAAGAAATGGAGAAACCAGCCCCAGACTGACTGTGATCTCTGTGTGCTCTTAAGGGAAATTGTACTTTACTGTGTGTGTACTTATTACCCTTCCCAATGTGCATGCTCCTCACTGGTGCTAGTGGTGAGGATTGAGGCTCCTTGATTACTGAGCCAGTGCACAGGCATCACAAGGGGTTTAGAAATATGATGGTAAAGTAAGTAGGGTATGTGAACAAGCAGGAGCAGACATTTAGGACATACAGGACAGACAGGCTGGGATGGTGATGGATACAAAGGTTGGGCACCATGATTGAGGAGAGGAAGGGGTCATACTCACTTTCAGAACTTTCATCCCTGTAACCTGTTTCAGCTTACTGTGTCAGTTCTCAATATGGCATCATCTTGGCACTATGACAAAGCACCTTTTCTACATGGCCAGCATGGGAACTGGTGCCCTTTACATGATACCCTCCTCCAGCCCTGTTAGATCTTGCTGAGTGAAAGAATCACTACCTCCACTACTACTCTTGGGGATACTAGTGTACCAGCAGCCACGGTAAAGCTACCTGACACAGCTGGAGCAGGTAGGTCTTGGACTGTGGAGGCAGTGCTGACAGGTTGGGACCTTGAAGAGCTGGGTGTCAATGCTGCTAGCTGTGCAGGGATGGTGGGCCAATCCACAATGGTTAAGGAGTGCCACAAAATCCCAGACTCCTCAACACCCCACATCTTTGGTTTAAATTTAGCACCATCATCTCCTTCATCAGCCACGTCTGCAGAAGTCAAGCAACAAGTCTATGTCTGAACTGGAGCCAAATTCCAATCTCATATGTAAAAGCTAGTGTGCAAACATGCACAACCATGCCAACTACATGTGTGTCATGGAAAGCAGAGAGTTTCAATGACAAACAAAGAGAAAGGTATTTTTATCAAACATCAGTGGAAGTGTGAAACATGGCAGCGATATTTGCCATGTGTGTTGCTTAAACTATTCATACTTTTTCAAATGGTCAACACTGACATGCTTAATGGTTTTGTCTTTTAAGCTTTGGTGTTTGTGAGGTTAAATAGGATGACTTGGGATACACATTTTTGTGAATTATGCACTGTTTAGCGTTAGTTACACAATGTGGGAATCTGACCCATTGAATAAATAATGCATATATTTCAAGCATGGTTACTATTTGTCAGTGCTACAAGAGAACTCCTCTCAAATATGTTCATTACAGATATACTGCATTTAGTATGAAAAGAAACATACTTCAGATAATCCTGTATGTGTAAGACTTTAAGAAGTCCTGTGAACCCATATGAAAGAGGCAGAATTACTGTTTGTAAATATAAGTCAGATGGATAGACATGAGTCGAGCAATACAGGTTGGGATATGATACATACATACTTCACAAAACATACTGTCAAACACATATCTGTGGTATGCGAGGAGTTAAGATTATTTTAACTTAAGCATTCTACCCATAAGTACATTTTAATTAATGACCATAATATCCCTGATTAAACAATTACACACACAATCACCTGGGTTGCATAAGTAAGTCATTAATGAGATATGCTACCTAGAAAAATGTAGTTATCAAAGCATTATTGAGACATTTCTTGCAACCAACCTACTTATGACAGCCATTTGTATGTAGTATGACCATCCTAGTCAAAGTGATGTTATAAATTGCATTATGCCACCCTATGTAAAAAAAAAAAATGCTGTTGAAAAAAAATTGCTACCTAGATTTGAACCATGGATTACATGTGTTCTGTCATTAAAATTACTGCATTTACACCTTGTGCCACAGAGACAATTATGCAGTTGTACAGCAGGTGGATGTTCTCCACTCAGTACTATCCATACTGCTGTCATCTGGGCATTGCTGCCAAGCTGGTTTGTGTTACAGAGGGCAGCCCAAATAAAAAGTTCCACTTTTTTCCTTAGGCAGGCAAGCATGGTTGTGTTCTAGTCAGCACTGAGCAAGTGTAGAAGGCAAGAAACAAACAGCCACCCCCAAAAAACAAAACCAAACAAAAAACATATATGATGTTTTGATGAAAATAATTGACAAATCTGGAGTAATAATTCTCACTCCCTTTACACAAAATGGATTTGAACCCAGAACAACTCTATTATGGGTCCAACATCACAACATTTACAGTTTGAGCCACAGGGAGAGGTATATATCATATGCACATCACTCGTTCTTTACAAATATCATGCAGTGGTGACAGGAGTGTTTACACTAAAAAAGAATACAGAAATGAAATTGTTCATTTTTTCCTTCACCTGTGAGCCCTGTTTGTACTCTGTTAAGCAGCACAGAAATTACAAAGACATATAAAAAAATTATATTCCACACCACAAAACATGGGGACAACATGACTTGTAATTCCATTCATAAACAGTTATACCATTAAAATGACGCATGCTGCATTTTCACATCTGCTATAATCATTCCGCTAAGCATGTGGCTGCAAGCTAGATTCAAACCCTGCAACTTCTTTTCCATTTCCTTAAACTTATTTCATTTACCCCATCTGCTAAAATGATACTTAGGCGAGAAGTATAATTTCTACTCTTAACTGCTGTCCAGAGTGCTGTAGCAAAGCCCACCTATGCCACTCTTAAATGTGCTAATGATGGCATTCCAAATTAAATTTCGTAGTTTGTAATTTGGTCAGTAGACTTTCCTTCACAGCCATGAAATTCTGCCACTTCATAGTTTGCCTTGCCAAAATGTGTGCACATGATGAACACAATAAAAGAAAAAAATGTCAGTAGTAACAAATAGGGAATAATAACCAAAATGCAGGATTGTGACATTTCCTAAATTTGAGGGTGTTACAGCCTAATCATATGCTCAGAAAATATGCATTAACTCTCTCAAACAGCACACTATCTGGATTTGAACTCTCACTTTGGTGCAATAACAACATACACACCCGTGTGTTTATTTTTATTTTTATTTTTATTTATTTTACATTTGTTAACCGGGATAGTCCGACTGGATATATGCCCATTTTCAGCGGAGGCCAGGGGAGAAAAGCTCCAACAATAACAAACAAGAAAAAGACAATATACAAAAAGACAATGTACAAAAAACAAAACAATTTTTTTTTTTTTTTGTTAGCAAGGAGTCAAGAATAATCATGAGGAGTAGTGACAAAATAATCATAAGATAACATCAAGTGAGGTTGGAAAAAGTAGCAGTTGTTAAGGGTGATCCTTATGGATAGTCCATGGATTAGCCAGGTTTGGTAATAGCAGGTCCATTTTGACTCCAGGTATTGTTTGAGCTTGGCTTTGAAATGATTTATAGAAGAAAGTGAGGTAATCTCAGGGGGTAGATGGTTCCAAGAAAGGAGTGAGTCACCGACTAGGTTATTAGTTTTGTAAGTCTGGATGAGGACTCTGTTAGAGGAACGCAGTGGTCGTGAGTTGTGATACAGGGTGACTAGGTTTTTGAGTGCAGGGGTGTTTTCAGGGTTGTATATGATTTTGTGGGCCAAAATCAGTTGGTTGTAGAGCAGTAGACTAGGTAGTTCGAGCCAACCGAGCTGAGTTAGGTTGATGCAGTGATGTGTCCTAAAGGGGAGCCCAGTGGCAAATCTGGCTATGTGATTATAACAGGTAGTGATCTTATTTAGAATTGTCTTGTTGTTGTTTAGAAGAAGAGGGGATGCATGTAGGAGAGTAGAGAGAAGGTGAGATCGAGCAATGGCTACCTTAGCTGGGGGAGGCAGAAAGGTTTTTATTCTATACAAGGATCCTAGTTTTTTATTGATGGTTTTGATCAATTGGTTAATGTGTAGGTCAAATTTTAAGTTGTTGTCAATAATGACCCCTAGAAGTTTAGTAGATGGGTCAGGTGAGATGAGTGTGCCATCCTTAGATTTAATTGTAATGTTTATGGGGCAGGACCTTTGTGTTGGTAGGAATATTAGCATTTTAGTCTTTCTGGGATTTAATATCAAGCGGCGGTTGGAGAGCCAGTTTTCTATTGTGTTAAAGGTAGTCTGGGTGATTAGCTGTAACTCTGAAGAGGATGTAGCAGAGCAAATAAGTGTAGAGTCATCTGCATATTGGATGCAGTTATCTTTAGGTATGACAGTGTGCAAATCATTGATAAAAATGGAGAATAGTAGTGGGCCTAATATAGAGCCTTGTGGAACACCCAGGGTATTAGGTAACAGAGTGGAAAGTTTATTTTGCCAAATTACAGCCTGTTGTCTACCACTTATGCAGGAAACAAACCATTGTAGTGCTTTTAGATCTAGACAGAGTGATTGTAGGGTGTGGATTAATAGTTCATGATCCACCATATCAAAAGCTTTGGACAGGTCCAGGAATAGAGCTGAAGAGATATGGTTATTGTTACGATAATAGTGTATGCTATTTGAGAAGACTAAGAGGGCTGTAGTGGTACTATGGTGGGGTATGAAGCCATGCTGTGTATCTGCCAGGAGATGGTTGTTTATTAGGTGGTACATGAATTGTTTTTGAATACATTTCTCCATTATTTTAGCTAGAGGAGAGTATGGCTATGGGCCTGTAGTTAGAGAGTTCAGTAGAACTACCCCCTTTATGGAGAGGAATGATGTAGGATATCTTCCAGATATTAGGAATTTTAGCTTCTTTTAAGGTGCGGTTGATAAGTAATGAGACTGGATAGGCAATGGCATCAGCTGACTTTTGTAGGTATTCAGCTGGAAGTTGGGCAGCTGAGAGGGTGGTAGGTTTAAGTTTTCTAAGTAAGGTGCGGATAAGTGATGTTGCAATTGGTTGGAAGCTAAATAGTTGTAAATTTTTTGGGGTGGAATTATCTGGGCTGTGGGGGCTGAGGGGCAGCGTACTGGCTAGGGCTTGGATAGTCTTGGTAAAAAAATGATTAAAACTGTCTGAAACTGCTTCTGGAGGTTTGTCAGTGAGGGCAGCTGGTACAGGGGTAGTAGTTTTGCCAGGGTGTAAAAGATTATTTAGCCCTGCCCAGAACTTTTGAGGGTTATGTTGATTGGAAGTTTGTAATTTGCTGTAGTATTGTTTTTTGTCAAGTAGTATTAGTTTTTTAGTTGCATTCCTAAGTTGTCTGTATTCATTTTGATCCCGAGGGAGTTTGGTAGTTCGCCATAAAGCCCAAGCATTGTCTCTAAGTTTAATTTTAAGACTAGTCTCTTTTGAGAGCCATGGTGTGGCTTTTGCCTTGGTTTTCTTAGAGCGGATGGGAGCATGAAAGTCAAGGATCTCAATGAATTTTTTGTTGAAGTAGGAGACTGCTTCTTCTAGGGGGAGATGTTTTAGTATATTCCAATTTCAAGAGTGAAGTTCTTGTTGAAATTTGGTTAGGTCGAAGTTTTTTTATTTCTGACATGTCGAAGTAGGGGTTGTTTTGGATTGCCTGCTTTATGTTTGATTATATATGTAAGGTAGTGATCACTTACACTATCAGGGAGGGTACAAAATGTATACTGGCTAGGTTGATTATTAATGAGTACCCAATCGAGTATACTTTCTTTCTGGTTAGGTTTACCTATTCTAGTTGGAGTATTAATAACTTGCTTGTAAGAATGTAAGTTAATATGAGAGGCAGGAGATTCTGAGGAACATGTATTCCAATCTATATTAAAGTCACCGAGCAGTAAGGTTTCTTGAGGGTAGTGATTAGATATCCAGTGGAGGGTATTTTCTAGTGTGGCTATATTTTTACCTGGGGGAATGTACATGCAGATTATATAGATACATTTACTGTTATTAAGCTTCAGTTTGGTAGCTAAGATTTCTGAATTATTAATTTGAGGTGGTTGTATAACATCTGTAGTTACAATCATGTCAGATTTATAGAGTACTGCCACCCCACCCACTTTTCTGGAGGCCCGGTCCAACCTGTGTATGTTATACCCAGGGAGAAGTATTTCACTATCAGTAGTTGTGGGTTTTAACCAGGTCTCAGAGAGACACAGTATGTCAGGAGTGAGAACAGTAAGGAGAGCATGGAGTTCATGCAGTTTGTTATTGATGCTTCTGATGTTGAGATGACAGGTAAGAAGAGAGTTGGGTGGATGGAGTGTTGTAGGGTTTTGGCTTAAGTTATAGGTAGGGGGAGAGTATTTATTTATGTTGGTAGGGCCCGGGTTAGGGTGTATATCTCCAGCAAGTAACAGACTAAGTCTTAGCTTAGAGATAAATTTAATGAATTTATTTAGTATTTTACAGTAGTGTTTCAGTCTAAGGCTAATTTTACTGGTGTTAAGTGTGTTGGGAGTAGGAGCATAGCATAAGAGTTGTCTTTGTACTGCTGATGTGAAAGAAGTTAGTATGTTTAGTTTCTAGGTTGTTGGTATGAGCATTTGATACATGGAATCCTAGAAGAGGTTGGGATTCATATAGGGTTAAGAGGTATGGGGCTAGTAGAGTGGGTATGAGAATGGAGTACCCCATGTCTGAAGAGGTAGGGAGCTATAAGTCTGGGAGTCCGCTTACCTCTCTTTGCCACCAAATCAGGCTTACAGTAGCAGTCAGGAAATATACATACCACACAGATCTGACTTAGAAGACCATCAAAATGCAGCTTCAGCAGTAGAAAGTTCAGAAAATGTCCATTTTTCATTTGCTTGAACATGTCTAGATGAATGCAGTACTGACAGATTAGGCTAATAATTGCCACCACAATATTAATGTAAGGTTGCCAATGCTGCCAATCATTTATTCTCTTAATTTTCTGAGCATCTTTTTTTCTCTCAGCTTAACTAACAGGCATGTAATGTCATGGGCATTTCTTTGCATATTTGTTTCAATGTGTAATGTAGCTGATCATCATTTCAGAAATATTTTTAAACAGAGCATAGAAAGGTCTATTATTACAAAAATATCAATGTTATTAAGGTTGTTTCCATAGCTTTCAAGGTACATCCAATTTTTATGTCTATTCTGCGTGATACACAAACTTCAGAAAGAAGAGTCTCTTCAGTATTGCTTGTTGTTGTTGTAGTCCGAGTAATCATTGTCACTTGCAAGTCAATAGCAACTAACAATTGTCATTGCTCCTCCCTGCAGAACTACACACATACATAGGGCACATACATGCACTCATATAGCTACTTATATGATGTTTATCTCCTCTACACCAAGTGATTTTTTTGATATTCAGGGATGCTAATGATTTCATACCTCATTTGCATCCTCACGGTGCTCACAGGGCTGAACCTACCCTATATAAAGGTAATGGTATAGCTATTGAAGTGGAAGGATGGGAGTCTGATTTGATAGAGACAGAAAATTACTGCTATTTACTTGAAGGAAACGTTTGTACAAATAACTGCATTATTTCATAAGGTATAAATAATGAAAACATAAGAAAACCACTGCCCGTGGTAAAGAAAAAGGATTCACTTTAATGTTTCCACACTATTGAAATATAAAATAAATTAACATACAAAATTCATGGACTAAGCACTTTCATCTGATAAAATATTAAGGCATCACCAGAGTCAGTTTAAACATCTTTAAGCTCTATTTAAATAACACAAGATCTTAAAGGTAATCATTACATAATTTCTTGCCATGTCAAATTATGTAATATGAAGAATAAAATCTCTAGTTTGTATTAGCTGTAATGTTTCCTCTACTACTTTGTAATTGTTTGTTTGAATCTTTTACTCTTGTATAATTATCATGTTTAACCTATTGTAACTTTGATTGTTTGGAGCTTTTCTCCCCAGGACTCCATTGAAAATGGGTTCTTTTTGGCCCAATGGACTATCCTGGTAAACCAACTGCAAATAAATAAATAATAAATAAAATAAATAATAAATAAATAGTAAAAATGTTAAAACTGTTATAAGTTAAAAATAAAATATCTGGAATGCAACTTTAGCCTGTTGTAAAAATGGTAAATGAAACAAATCTTTACAAAAGGTAGACGATAAACACTTTAAAGCAGAATAACCATGTCCATCAAGTATAAACTTCACATAAAAATTTTCAAACATCTTTTTCTCTTCTTTTTAGAACACACAACAGAGATGTATTGTCATTAATACCTGGCTTCTCTTTAGCATTTAATCTAAGTTGCTATTCTAACTTTTTGTTTAAAAGTTCTAATTCAGGGTCGCCGCTTCTCATTCATACTTTTGCTTTGTCTATCACAAAAAAATATACATTTTTTATACTCAGTGCATTCTCTAGTGTGCATGTATAAAGCACTGGTCTCTTTTCTTTTTCTTATATCCCCATTATGCTCCAGAATTCTGCCATGCAACTTCCTGATGGTCTTTCCTATGTAGAACACAGGGCATGACACACGTAGCAATATATACAACTCCTTTTGTATTGCAGTTGCAGTATCCTGTTGTATGTTTCAATAGTCACATAAGGACTATTATTAATAAACGTACAACTACTGCATGCCACATATTTGCTCATCCTAGAGATGTATGTCTTTTTAAACCTTTCATTGTCACATTCAAGTATTTCATTGATATTTCTGCCCCTGCTGTATACAAATTTGAGTTTTGCACCTAATTTATTTTTCAGTTCAGTGTCAAGCACGCTGTCCCATATCCTACATAAACATTTTGCGAAATCTGGTGCTAAATGATTGTACTGCAATACCATAACATCATTCTTAGGTGTTTCTACATTCACCGTCATTACAATACTCATCCCACCTCTTAAAATGGGGCTAAATCTCATAGAACGATTTTTTTAACTGATGTCAGAAGCTTAATGGGATAGCCCCTTTCTTTGAACATTCCAATCAAACCTATATCTCAAGTAAAAATTCATCATCATTACTGACCAACCATTTGGCCTTTAACAACACTCCATCTTTGAGGAAAAGGATGGCAACTATGATATTCCAGGAGTGCGTTTGTATAAGTTCTTTTCCTAAAAATGTTGGAAGAGAGTTCTCCATTTAAAATGTTTTTTGTAAAAAAAATCTAAGAAATCAATATTTTTGCTGTTGATCTTATATGTAAATCTTAAAAAATCAGTCGTGTTCAAATAATTAATAAATTATAACAGCTCTTCAGAACCCCCTGTCCACAGAATAAGGATATCATTCAAAAATCTACGATAAGATAACATTTTGTTCATGTAAGCTGAGGTGAATACCTCCCTTTTTTCCCATTCATCTGAAACAAGGTTGGCAAAAATCAGGGTGCACTTTGCACCCATAGCCACACCTGTTTTTTGCCTGAAGTATTCACCCTCAAAACATAGAAAATTGTTGATAAGCACTATTTCAACCAGGTCCACCAATAAGTTAATCTTGGTTTTGTCCAACAACCCACTCTGTGTGAAGCTTTGTGTTTTAAGTCATCTGTGTGGTGGTTTGGAGTAGCCATATTTCATAAGGTATGTTTGTCCAATTCATTAACTGCTTACACTTTTATGTTTGGAAAGTATTTCGATATGCAATAGAAAATCTGCTTTATCTTTATGCATTGTTATCATTCACTGTTGGTATATTCCAAATATGTCAGTTGTTGCTGTGCTTTCCAAGTTTGTTAATAACTGGTATGGTTACATCACAGTATTGTGTTACCATTTGCTCTTGGAATTTCACCAGTTACTGCAGACAAGTATATTGTGTTTATTATCCACTCCACGTGTAGCTAACAGAGGTGTTAGGCTTCTCAGATGTCCTGTGGTGACCCCACAACATTGAAGAGACCAAAGAAAAATGTCTAGGCATGTCTACTTTGAATTGTTGCCTAGTTATTGATAATCTTGCCATCCAGTATACAATTACACAACTGCTGTCCTCGTTACAGAAATGTTAACATAATGGATGTAATGCTAATGCATTACAATTTTTCTTTTCTTTTTTGGGAGGTCCCTTAGCATGTGTTTAGTCTGAAATCAGCATTTTGTGTTCAGTTGTTTTGTGCTGAGAGTGTCTGCATGGATTTTACTTCTGAAGAATGATTTCTGTATATTTTACAAATGTGTTTTGTCTTTTTTTTTCTGTTTAATGTGATAGAGGATTATGGCACTCAGACCATCTGTTCCATGCAAGCAACCATACAGCTGATGTGGTCAACAGGCCAAGGGTGTCCCAAGAAGAACTTCCAGGTATGCTATATATAAGGCATTTCCTGCCATTCTAGACATCTTTATGTGTTAATACTTGTACATATGGAAACACTGAGATGTGTCTTAGAAGAGACAGAGTTGAACAGAGATTGTATTGAGGAGGTGGTTAGTCTGATTGATTCTGATATATTTCTAAAGTGGAAGATAGGCAGGTAATTATTCTGTTGTCCTTCTGCCATTTGCATTATGATGCTTATTAACTGTTTTTCTACTGTCTTCCTCTTTTCCAGGGACATTAGAATTGTCATATGAAAGACCACCTGCACATGATAAGCACAAACTTTCTTTGATTAGTAATACCCATTAGTTAGAAGCCACATGCACATGGTATGCACAAACTTTCTTTGATTAGTAATAACCATTAGTTAGATGCACATCTGAGGAAAGAGTAAAAGTACTGCATTTCTTTACCATCTGAAAGTGTTTAATATGAGTGTTCAGAACACAGTTTGGATAATTTCTAGTCACAATTTCTCGCATTCTTGTGTTTGTTGCTTATTATCACAGGTGGGCCTGAAAGTGGCAGTATAGAACTTGTACCACTTGATGTCAGAGTATCAATAGCCACTGATGATGATGATACAGAGGCACAGTCACAGAGTGCAGAGGTTCAGTCTGACACTGTGGTTGTGGCTCACACATCCACTGACCTTATTTTGGACAAAGTTAGTATGTCTATGCATGCCCATTCCATTGAGACCTAAGAAATAGGACAGGTTGAGGGTGACACAGTTGATTGGGGTAGTGTGCTTACTCCAGCTGCATTGCTGGTGGATTTTGCCTGTAGCCATTGTGAGGGTGTGGTACCACACAGAAGTGTCACTAGAGGTCTTGGAGGAATCCTACTGTCCAACCTCATCCTGATGCTGGTGTGTTACTATGTGCCATTCAGATGTATCTGTAGGGTCATCATGGAGGCACAGGCATGTTTCACCAGGGCCTTGGAAGAGATAATGCAAGTCCTAAACATAGCACATTATGATGTGTGTGACTGCCTCAACCATGTGAGTAACTCATTGGATAGGATGAATGACACATCTTATCGGGCAATGTTTCTGATGGAACCTCTGCTGGAGAAGGATAAGCATCCACATGTCCATAGAGCTACAATATCCTCTGGTGTTAGCTGACATGACAATGCAAGATTCCACATTTGTAGGGGCATTACTTCCACTGCTCCATCAGTGAGTGAAATGTTCACACCCAGACATGATAGGCCATGTGGTCATGGTTCTGGACATAGTGGTGAAGACAGCTTATCCTGCATGCATAACTCACATTCAGGTAGCACACCCTCTTTGAATCAGGGATATGGAAATGGCAGTGCAACTCCTGGCAGAGGCAGTTTGTGTGGTTGGGAGTGATGACAACTCTACCATGCATGGCTCACACCTGAACGACATGGCAGGATGTAGTAGTAGCACAGAGCTTGATTGTGTTCATCCAGACACACAAACACACACACACACACACACACACACACACACACACACACACACACACACACACACACACACACACACACACACACACACACACACACACACACACACACACACACACACACACACACACACTTCACAAAAAATGCCCAAACCAACATACATGCATATACACTAGGAAAACCTTAATGTTCATTGGGATACAGCCCCTGTTATTGACCTTGAAATATGTCTTTCTTTACTGAATGTTCTGTGTTTCTTAAAGACACACACTCATTACTGTGGTGACAACCTAGGCCTACTGCCCCCCCCCCACCCACCATATGCAAATAATGATGATTTTGCCATACCCTTTGTTCATTTGGGTTTGACCTATGGTTGCATATATGTCTATTCCACAGTGTTGATAGCAAAGAAAGCCTTTCTCACTATGGTGATTTTTTGCATATTTGGTATATAAGAGGATTTTTGATGCTTTTATACCTACTTATTTTATAGGTGCATAGGTTAGTACTAGGCTAACTGCCCTTGCAAGCCATTTTAAGCCTAGCCAATTATCCCCTTGTGAGACTCAAACCCTGCACCTTGTATTTGTAAGGCAAATACCTTAACCATTAGGCCACCCTCCGAACCCTACCCATACTGTGCATCAGACATATATGCAACCATAGGTCAAACCCAAATGAAAAAAGGGTATGGCAGAGTTTGGAAAGCTTTTCTCAGTTGGTATTATAAGTCATGCATTCAAATAACTGATATTGCTTTCTTGCTCATTGTTCTACTTGTGAAACTGTTAATATAATTGTCCTATTGACTGTTTTGAGTTGATACCGTTTGTGTATAATACATAGCTGAATATTGCAGGTATTATTCCTTTAAACCATTAATGCCATGCCATTGGTGGACATCTCACACAGACTCTGATTGAGTACACTTATGACTAACCATATACAGGTATATCACTTACATTCATCATCTTACACATTTGTTCATATACTACAGATTCCACACTTACCTTGACATTACTTCAGTTGTAAGTCAAGTGCTTTTGGGCTGTCTCTGTCTGATACTATCTGTTGACAGACATTACATGGAGAAGTAAAGTTTGTGGACATTGGCTTGCATCAGTTTTAATATGTGCTTAGGTTATGTGCATTCCTTCACTGGTGAGTGTATGCATGCTGTCATTTGCCTCTTAGCTGGTGAGTATGTATGCTTACCTTTGACTCTTAGGTGGTGAAGTGTGTGTGGTATCTTTTGCCTCTTATCCAGGGGGAAGGGCATATTGTGCAAACTCAAGTCTGCCAGCTCCCTCTGCAGCTCTAGTCTCTCCCTCAGAATCCTTGTTTGTATGTGCGGGAGGTGCTGCCCCTGCCAGTGGTCCAGGAATGTGTATTCCTGGCCCTTATTGTACCTGTTGCAGCTGCTTTCTCAAGATGATATTGTGGAGCATAGCATAGACTGTGAGAATTTCTGCCCAGATGACAGGGCCATACTGCAGGACACTCTCTGATGTGTCTAGGCAGTAGAACGGTGGTTTCAGTATGCCAAAGACATGGTCTGTGATGTTTCTAGTTTGAGCATGGGCATCATTGTATCTTACTGTTCTGGGTGTTTATGCACTTCTGATGGATTTCATGAACCATAGTTTCAGTGCATAACCTGCATCATGCAGTAGTTGGCCTTGAGAAACATCACCCCTAGCAAGCCTCATGTAAAGGGAAGAGGTGTGCAATATGTGTGAGTCATGGTAACCACTGGGGCTGCTTGCAAAGAAATCAAGAATTATCTCATGGGCATTGCAGACAACCTGAAGGTTGAGTGAGTAGAACCCCTTCATGTTGATGCATGTTCTTTCCTGCTCCACCAGGTGGGGCTTTTATTTCTATTGAGTGCAGTGTATAACCCCCAAAACATCAGGGAATTGTGCTGCAGCATAAAATTCCTGCATTGTTCTTGCTCGCTCCTCTGGTATGCATGGAACATAGATGTATTCCCTTGCATGTTCTTGCCTAGCATTAAGACTTTGATGAAATATTATGAAGGCTGAGGCCTGTGATACCCCTTGTATATCCCCTGTGGGTCTCTGGAGTGTACCAGTAGCTAATATTCATAATACTACACATACCTTAGTTTCCACTGGTACAGGTTCTCCTCAATTTCCCTTAGATGTGAGGTGGGGGATGGGGGCAAAAGTTGCAGAGTTCCTGTAGTGTTTCTCTGTCAACTCTGTATCACTCTAATATTTCAATATCATGCAGTCCATAAAATGATAAATGGGGTGTGAACACCCTTCTTCTCCTTGGACAGGGTCTATCAGAAATAGCAGCGACAGTATAGACTTCAGTCTGTTGCATGTACACATGCAATAGAGCAGCAGCAGCCCCTAAAATTTTTTTTTCCTAAGTGTGATGATGGCTGTATTCCAATAGGTTTTTGAGTAAATGGCAAAGGGCTTCACCAAGTCTACATGATTATTTTAAAACTTCCTGACTGGATCCCCATCTTGGATTGGTTAGTTAGCATGTAATTCAGCTAGTTATGCTTTCATTAGCATGTTCTGCTGTTTAACTTTGTTTAGTGACTCTACATGATATACAGAGCCATTAAATGAGTATAATATAACATGCTATCATATGCATGTCATGCCATGACGTGCACATGATAGCAGCATGGAGATTAGCTATTCATGAATCCGACTCCCTCTTTCAAATTATTCCAATACTTATGTAATATGCTATTAATTTTTTAATGATTCATATCAAATATAGTTTGAAATTGAATATAATTGGTCAGCATCCACCTAATTACATACTTTGAGGTCTCATCCCTGGATCATTTTTTTACCTTATCAAGGGTAGTTTGTACAACTCTGTTGTCATATCACCTTTGCAAGAAAGTTTGTTACAAAGTTGAAATTTTATACAAATCCAGCAAGTTATTCCATATTGAGTTAATCCAGAGGAATGGGAATAGGGTATATTTCAAGTAACATACAGAGGAGATCAACGTTTGGCATACAGTAACAGGTTTCTGTAAAAAAGTTTTCTTATATAAACTATAGGTACTAATTCTGAAAATTTAAACATACATTCTAGCAATCACATTGTACAATATGAAACAATATAATGATACTGCAATTTCATTCATAAAATGGCATAAAAATTATTATACACTAAAAATATAATACAGTTTGCCAACTGTTTTAAAGGCTCTAACATTAATAAATATGTTAATAAGTTGCAAACGCTTTCATAAACTTTTAGTTCTTATGAAGTCATTCAGTCTAGGTGGTTAGAAGGCATTTAATTTAAATGTCACACAAAAACATGGATTGAATGTGCAAGGGCTAAACATTTATTAAAGGTACTACATTCAAAAAGGTTGTCATGGGAACTGATTTCTAACTCTGAAGATATATCATTTTATATTAAAGAGACAGACATTTAAATAGTAGTGATCTTGCAATCCTTTGTGTTTTTTATATTATAGTCTTCATTAGAAACAATTCAAATGTACTTCATTTATGCCAGTGAACACAACAGATGGTTTCATTTTAACAGGATTTTTACAGTTTACTCTAGGTGATACTATTGTAAGTCATGGTGGTGCAACGGTAGCATTGTCGCCTCACAGCAAGAGGTTTTCCCATTCGATTCTCAGCATGAGCATCTTCTGTGTGGAGCCTGCATGTTCTCCCTGTGGTCGAGTAGTGTTCGAAAGATATGCGTGAATGGGTGTGCCTTCATTGAAGGGTGGGTGTTGAGCTGGCACATCGGCACTGTAAAAATCTACTGCCAATCATTAGCGGACCGGAGTTCCCTGTGGCAACCCCTAACTGGGAAAAGCCGAAAGAAAAACAAACTCTAGGTGATACTATTAAAATATCTTAAAGGTCTATTTACCTAGCTCACCAATCTATCTTTTACTCTTTGTTATGTTACATGAATATTATCCTTTGAAGATGTTAATATACATTGGTTTCCACCACATGACATCTACAAAGAGCAACAGGCCTTCATCTGATGCCTCACTGAAATGGTAAACAATACCTACTAGACCAGGGGTGTCCAATAAGTGGCCCCAGGGCCATAATTCTACCCACCAAAGTATTTTATCTGGACCTCTGTATGTCCTACTATTTTGAATAGACAGTTACATGTTGGTCATGGTAATGTGGCCCCCAAACCTTGTCAGGTATGGTAAGTTGCCCCTGAACTGTATAGTAATTGACTCCTGAGCCAAAAAGGTTGGATACCTTTGTATTAGACCAAACTTAATAAGCTGCAATTATTTTCCTCGACTTTATTCTTTCACATTTTCCACAGGTGTAATAGTATATTTGTACTTCCAAAATCCTTTATTTACAATAATTCTATTATCACACAATCACACATTAGTCCTTGAAGAGCCAAAATGACATATTCCCCTCAACAACTTTATTAAAATGCATAATATTCCATCAAGAAAATAGGGAACAAGAGATAAAAAAGATAAATAAAATAAATTACTATGAATCAATGACAACAGCTACTTTTTCTATGTATATAAACTTGGTCGGAATAAAAAAAATGAAGGCCATTCCATTAATAAACAAAACTTCAAACAGCACACTCCACATGATGCCACCAATACATTAAAATAGATCATTGTAGCATAAACAAATCTAGTTACTGTATTTTCACCCCCTTCTTAAAATCCATTCACTTGTGATCTCTCTTCGACATCACATGAGCCCTTTCCCATCTTACTTTTAATCTACTTATAATTAAAGATTGTATTTCTGTAGTACAGCAGAAGAGGATAAGGAAGATCCTTAAATAATGGCAATCTAATAACCGTTCTTATCAACATGAACAACCCCTTCATCTTACCTTTGCATTATGTCAAAATGGCAAAATCTTCTTTTTTGCAAACTAAGAAACATAACCTTCTATGCAATTTAAAATACTAATGCACTGTGATAAGTGTCTCTTAGAACAACTTAAATTCCAATACTTAGCATTCCTAACCCCATACTCTTCTAGGAGAAAAGTCTTTAGTCTCCCTCTACACCCTTCTCCACGAACTCTTTTGAGCTGTGATCAATTTTGCCTAGAAATCTATAAACCTAAGAGATATTCTGGACAAAAACTTTATAGCTATTTACCAGACCTCTCATGGATCAAACTTCCCATATCCTTACGAAAAATAAACCAGACTCATGAATTCAAGAAAGCACTAAAAGATTATTTAAATACTACCTAGACATGTCATTGTAAATATCCTACCTGAACTCTTTACCCTCTTCTGTAATCCCACTATCACTCTCTTCTTATTATACTATTATATATTCTCTTATGAATCATATTATCTGCTTCCTCTTAGCCCAGCTCATCCCTTATTCTTCTCCACTGTACTCCTTGCCAACTTTATCTTCTCTTCCACTTATTATTTAACTCTCCTCTATTCCTATTTCCCCTACCTTAGCTCCCTTTAAAACATACATGCCTCATTAATCCAATTCTGAAAGTAGTTTCTTTTCCCTATTAACTTTTTACTAACATGATAGCTTCCCTCCCTGCCATTTGACAATGCTGCTTTTATTCTACTCCTTGGATCTCTGCGTATACCAAAAATCACTGTACAATAAATGTGTGTAATAATGTATTAATGTCTGCATGTTGTATTAATATATTTTACTATTGTATCTTACTAGGCATTGTGATGTACTAATTTGTTTTACCGTGGAGCTTTTCTCCCTGGGCCTTCGCTGAAAAGGGACTTTTGCTCAGTTTGACTATCCCAGTTAACAGATGTCAAATAAATAATAAACAAGTAAATAAATAAAATGACTGGTCTAAAGTAAATCATAAATAAATAAATAAATAAAATGTATTTCACAAAAATAACAAAGAAAAGAAGAAATCTTGAAGTATTATTTATTAATTTATAGGATAATCAGTATACTGACTATATTCCTATTCTGTCCTAACAATAATAACTAGGTAGTGGGCATTTTTTAAATTTATATTTTAATACTCTTAAAAGGTACCCCTTACCAAGTAGAACTGGTTGTGTAGCAGTTAACAATTTATAAATTGCTGGTATATTTTAGTTATGCGCAAATAGAAGTTGATTTACAGTTATTGCTGATATTGTTTTATCATTTACTATATCATCAAACTATCATCAAATTATATTACATTATTGATACTTTTTATGATACTTACCTTATTAATATTCATTGGCTAGCTTGCATTAGTCAATAGTTCTTAATGGTAATATGCTAATTACCCATGGGTATTCATTTGAAACTGTTGCTTTAATGGTTATTGAAAACATTATTGTTTGTGCATGTGCATTTATATACTTTTAAATAGATATCAAGCTTTTAACATAATCGTTTCCCTCTTAATATAAGAAAGTTATGAACATTTGTTATACGCTCTGAGTGTACTGATTTCGTGTGATTTAAAAAAAAAAGCTTATTAGCTTTTCTGAACTAATTGCTTAGATCATTAACTTAACTTCACAACTTTGTATTTGTTTATATTATTTACATCCTTTATTTGTCTTCTTTAAAAAAGTCATATTATAATATCTCATCTTAGTGTGTTGGGAAATTTGGAAGTGATGTAGAGAAATATATGGAAATAAATTCCACTAAACTGTGTGCCTTTGTATATCACCTTTGGGTTCCTCAATGTTTGCCCTTCCTATAAGAAAAATATTTTTTTACTTTTTCTTTTTATTAGAATAAAAATATTTTAGTGTAGAAAACAACTAATAATTAGTGTTTTAGTCATCTTGGTCTAATGGATTTTTAGTTATAATTTCATACATTAAAAAAATATATAGACAAACAAATGGTGAGTCTGTTGTTTGCTTAGTACATTGTTTTACTGATCTGTGCAGCAGTCAGTAGGGCATGTTTAACCATTTAAGTGTGCCAGGTATCACAGCTGTTTATGTTGGTGAGTTTTATAAAAATTGGGTTGGGTTACACAGACACATGGATGCTTTCAGTTTGTTCATATTGTTGACATATTGTTAGTGTAAGAATAAAGTTAAAAAATGGGATAATGAACTATTGCCTATACAAGATCAATTAGAATTAGCACATTTAAAAGTCCACACTGGCGAACTTAAATATTAAGAGACTGTTAAGTCACTTGATAGGAGATATGGACAAATTCGCCTTCGTAAAGCATCAATGTCACTAGAAAAAGTTAAGCTTTTAAGTTAAACTTTTTTTCTTATACAATGAATTCCAAACAAATACAAAATTTAATAATTAGAACTAAAACTCATTCAAGATCAAATCACATAAGATCAAATGAAAATGTTAGAAATGTGGAAACACGTTTTTGATATAGATTAAATACTTTTGGAATTTCATATTTACTACACCAAATTAAACAATTTTCAAGAAATTACAGAAGATAAAAAGTTAAAAAAATGAAAGAGTATTTAAAACATATTGAAAATTCAATTATCTCCAAAAGCTATTAAAAGTTTGCTAAAAATATGAGAAAATTTGAAGATAGAATAAACAAATGAAAATAAATGAAGCTCCAGGTAAAGATGGTAGCCCCCCTGAATTATATAACATTTTACCATATAAATCATTTAATGTTCTTCAGAAAGCCTTTACAGAAGTTCAGAATAATAGAAGTATACCAAATTCTTGGAGATATTCTCTAATTTCACCAATTTTAAAACAAGGCAAATACTGAAGTGAATGTAATTCCTATAGACCAATTTCCTTGTTAAATGTAGACAACAAGATTTTTCTTTTAGTATGTATTAGTAGACTAAAGAGTTGTATTCTCAGTTGGATAGGCAGTGTGTTTTTTTTTTCACAAAGACAAACACAAGATAATATTGAAAAATATTGACCCTTAATGATTATGTTAATAATACAAAAGAAGAAATGGTAATATTAAGTCTTGACATTGAAAAAAAGATTTTGACTTAGTTAATTGTGATATTTTGTTTTTAGTATTGCTAGATTTGGATTTTCCAGTATAATTTATACTTTTAAAGTGTTATATTCTTATAATAAAGCTTATGCCAAAGTAGGTTATTTTTTATCTAAACTCCTAGATATAAAAAGGGTACTAAACAGGGAAGCCCCTTTCTTCTATTCTTTTTGCATTGATTGTAGAATTTCTAGCAATTCCTATCAGACAAAATAATAATATCCAGGAAATTAAAATAAATGATTCTTATGAATCAAAAATCTTCTTTTAGCAGATGACATTCTTTTAACAAATGAAAATTTGAATTAATCTTATAAACACATACAAACAGAAATTCTCAGATTTGAAGAGATTTCTAGATAATTTTTTTAATGGAAACAAAACTAAAGCTTTAATTTTCTCTGAAGGTTTAAAGCCTGCATAAACTAAAGCATTCCTAGCTGGCTGAGGAAAGTAAACCTATATATTTTTGTCTGTGAATGATAGAGCTGCTTTCTGTTTTACCTGCTCCATTTTGTTTTCTGTTTTAAGAAATCTGATTGGCCTGGTGTTTTTGTTCTATGTTAGAGATAGACACTAAAATTATCTAGGCTGCACAGTTAAATGATTCTTGAGTGCTACTTAAATACACAGTGAATTTCTGGGCTTTGTCTTTTTCTGAAAACATTTCAAGCCTACATTAACTAAAGTACTGCTGGTGATTCCCTGCTAGTTTTTCACACCCACCCTCCCCTTTGTTGATGTGCTTTTTAAACTTGTTAATTTTAAGCTGCCCACCCCTACTATAAATTGAGCTTAATAAGCTACTCCCTTTCTACACTGCTGTTGATATCTTGAATTATTTATTTGCCTTTCCTTGTGCTTATATTGAAAAAGTACATGTTGCCTCTCATTCTCTATTTCACTGATTTACTTGCTCTGAATGCATTATCTAGCTATCAGCACTTGTGTTTACATCAAGAGGTCAGTGTATTTTCCATCTAGTGCACTGGAAGGTAGCCTGGTCTGTTTAGGTTAGGGAAACAATTGAGATTTCTGCATGCAGTTTTATTGGTTGGAGGGCTTATTAATCAGCTTATCTTGTTTGTAGTGCCTTTATAAATTCTGTAAAATTGAGTGGCTTAGGCTCCTTTAAACAAAGTGAAGTACTTCTATTGAATAATCACATGTTTATAAACTGTTTAAAGTGCACTGCTACAGCTGTATTGTTAAGTTTCTTTGTGGTAGCATTTTGAATCTTTTAAATTAAGTTGTGGTAGCATTTCACTCCTGATACTCCTTTACTGTGCTTTTACATTAGGAGGACTGGGAATATTCATCTAGTGGCAGTAGGTGTTTACTGGGGTCTATCTGAGCTGGGAAGCACACAAACAGGCTCTACTTTAGCAGTTTCAAAAAAAATAATGAAAACATGTACTGTCTGCTGCTGCTTTAAGTAAATAATTGCAACTGCATTACATTGCATCTCTTAGTTGTAGGGCTATTCTAGGTAGTTTGTGTGGTCTTATTACACTTGGGCTCCAAGCCAGCTAGTCTACATTAAGAATGTGTTTTTCTGCACACTTGTCATAAAAGTGTGCTGAACTAAGTTAGCTTAAAACTTGTTTCTCTTTGCTCATATTTAAGCCTCATGTTTGCATAAGCGTTGGCATAGATACTCATAGTTGCTCATTATTTGGCAATTTTGCTACTGATTTCTGAGAATCTGCTTTCACCTGGAGCAATCCACTACTAAAAAGACAAAAAAAGTTTTTTTTTACATTTCTGTTATATACTATGACTGTACTTTAGCAGTTTATTAAGCTATTTTGTTGTGATTTTGCACTTTATAACAAAAAAAAAAAACTGTCTACTGCTGCTTTAAGAAGTTAATTGCAGTATATCACATTGTATCTGTTAATTGGTAGTTTATGTGGTCTTGTTACACCTGGGCTCCAAACCAGCTATTTTACATTAACAATGTATTTTTCTACACCTTTGTGGCAGAAGTAGGCTGATCTAACCTGTCTGACTGAGTACTGCTGGTGGAAGGCTTATTGTGTGCTTTCCTGATTGGTAGTTAGCTTAAAACATGTTTCTCTTTGCTCGTATTTAAGCCTCACATTTATGTGGTGCTGCTCTTCAAGCAGCAGCCATTAGCAGTGCCCTGTATAGAAGCAAAAGCCTGGAAACTCAGTTTTTCATTAAACAGCTGTCAGCGAAACCCTTCCAAGCTTTTCTGCTGCTCTAGGAACAACTCAGTTGCACACTGAACAGCGATGCCTTATTGATCAACTTTAGCCTACACAAAGTATAGGTCCCTGTTGTAGTATCAGCACTACCAGCACAGTCCTGTCACATTAACCCATTCCTTTCCTTAATAAAACATACAGTAATAGCCTGATATCATAGATGGGCAGTTTCTCATCATCTCTCTGGTCAGCCTGATAGACATAGGCATCCTGAGGCAATGGAGCAATTGTTGCATGTATACTGACAACCACTTACTCCTGAAACAAACAAATACTTTATATCAGACATATAGCTACACAATGAAATTAGAGGCAAGACTCTCATGTAAGGACAAATTGAATGCCAAACAGGTTGTCAGCACACACACACACACACACACAGACACACACAGACACACACTGGTGCACACACACACACACACACACACACACACACACACACACACACACACACACACACACACACACACACACACACACACACACACACACTTTCCACACCAAATAAGGACACAACACTTAAACCTACATATGCAGAGGTACTCACTAGTAACTTACCAAAAGATCAGAGGCCTCCCAAAAACTAACCATGTACACACAAAACAATGCAAAAAATAACCACAACACCTAATAATGCACACACCAGTGTCTCAACAAATAAGCCTATAAGGTGTATCACCACAGACCCTAACGTATTGGTCATAAGTGACTCCATTGTGAGACACATGGATATTCCCCTCACCAGGCCAGATAAGGAGCAGGTTATAGTTAGCTCCCTGTCAGCTGTGAGGATCCATCAAGTTACTCAATCACGGATAACAGTATGACTCCATCATAGTCCATGTAAGGATGAATGACTTGAGACGTACTTCACTGGACTATATGAGCAGAGACATGACTGAGCTTTCAGATTATGTGTCACAGAAAGGAAAAACCCTAGTCTTAAGCAGCATTCTACCTTCCCCAAGGATGATGCCACAATACAAACAAAAAATGATTGACTTTAACATATGGCTTAGCTTCTGGTGTCAGTCCAAGTGGATCCAATATCTGTCAGCCTAGAAAGAAAGGCCATGCTGATGTGCCAGATATGGTTTGCACCTGTGTCCTCTAGGCTTTCAGATACTGGTAAAGGCATTAGCCACCCCTATTATGACTTTTTTAGGCAGTGTAAAAAAAAAACAAGCTCAAACATAACAAATTCTTCTCTAAATAAACTCAAGGTGCCACTGCTTAATGCTATGTATTTAAACAAGAAATTGTACTCCCTGAAAGAACTCCTCACTTTGGAATATGCTGACATCTGTGCAGTCACAGAGACATGGAAAGCACCCCCGCCGTGTAGGGCTACAATGTCTTCCATATGCTCAGACCACAAACTGAGCATGAAAGAATCATTGGAGGAGGTGTATCCATCTTCATTAAGGATAAGCACACCTCAGTACTGGTCAGACAGTATGAATCTGTTGAGCTACTCCCTGTCTAATTAACTATAGGCAAAGCCCCCTACCACATCATAGCTATCTATAAGTCTCCCACCATGAAACAGGAAAATGATACCACATATCTGAACTTACTGGAGTCACTTGCCATATAGCCCAACACCTAACTCATAGGTGATTTTAATTATCCTACCATTGACTGGGAAACATACATGAGCACAAACATGCTGGCTCAGAGGTTCTTGGACTTTGTCAATACAAATGCTCTGGAACATCTAGTCAGCACATCCACAAGAGGCTCAAATGTCCTGAACATAGTACTCACTAACATGGGAGAACATTGCACCCCCTACATGATGACCCCCCTGGTAAGATCAGACCATAAATCCATTTTGTTCAATGTAATGATAATACTAGGTACCCATCAGGCTCAAAATGCTTAAGAATTTTTCAGAGACAATTTTTCTATTACTAAGTGTTGGTATAAGAAGTCTCTAAGCTCCCTTGAATGCAGATAACATTGACTCCTATGCAGAGGTGTACACCAATGCCCTGTATAACCAATTAAGCAGTTGTATAGAATTGGCTGTATCTGACCAGATTAAAACTAGGTCTTGCTGAAAAACAAGCCACCCTGTTGGACCCTAGTATAACCAGGCTATACAACAAGAGAAAGAAACTAATGTCCAGAAACAAGAGGAAACTGCCTCAGCAGAGGAAGAAATCCCTTTCTAGCTTTAACAAATTAGAGATCTGTCAGGTCCTCCAAAGCTAATTATGAAGCAAAAATTGCCTCCCTAGCTAAGGATAATCACAAGTCATTATTTAACTGCATCCAAAATCTAAAATGGAATCCCTAGCTATGTCCTGAACTGGTTGCAGATGGCACCACCTATACTAAACTGGAGGTAATAGTAAACCTGTTAGCTGACAGATCTGGAGAAATCTTCACCCCCTGTTCCCTCCATTTATCCCTCAAAATATTTCTACCACCATTTTTCAGCCTATTATCTCAAGAAAGGAAGTAATCTCAGTGCTCTTCAAGGCCAAAAACACTGCATCAGTGGGACCAGACAACATCTCAGGTTGCCTTTTAAACAACTTAAAACATGACCTAGCAGCCCACTTGGAACCCTGTTTAACAATAGCCTGTGAGCTGGCTATGTGCTGGTGGAATAGAGGACAGCAACAGTAATCCCTCTGCACAAAGGGGGACCATTAACTGACCCTGGGAATTTTAGACCCATAACCTTGACTATCCTTATCTGCAAAGCCATGGAAAGTATCATTATGGACATTATTAACAAGAACACAGGTAGCCTCCAAACTTTGGGCCTAACCCAGTTTGAATTCATTAAAGGTAGATCATGCCTGTTAAACATGGCTGATTTCTTCAAGAAAGTCAGCAAGGCCCTGGATGAGGGAAAGAAAGTGCATATCACCTATCTTGACCTAGTCAAGGGATTTTACACAGTCCCCCATTCAGGCATTATATAGAAACTCTCCTAAGTGGGAAATAACTCCTACATTACAAGATGGGTAGTCAGCAGTGGCATACCACAGGGATCTGTACTGGGTCCCTTATTGTTCAAAATGTATTTCTCAGATGTCCAGGCAAAAATGGATGGCCTGTGGTTGACAAAGTTCACTAATGATTGCAAACTGGAAGCAGTCATTGAGCCTGCAATGATGTTAATATACTGCAGACAAAGTTAATGTAGACAAATGATTGGTGCCAAAGCCACAGATTAAAGCTAAATGCAAAAAATGCATAATTATTCCCTTTGGGAAAGCTGATATCACTGCAAATTAAATTATAGATAGCAACTCCCCCTAAGTGTAGACCCAGTGATATGTGATCTGAGTACTCAGATTGATAGCAATCTGAACTTTGACCATCACATATCCACAGTAGTAAGGAAATCATTCTATGTGGCAAATCTTTTAAGTAAAGGCATTGGATCTATTTCTAAGGAAGTTATAATTCCATTATACTAATCTCTCATCAGACCAGTAATTGAGTACAATGCTCCCTTTTGCATGTACCATACCAGTCACCTGCAACAATTGGAGAGACCTCAGAAATTTCTCACCAAGAAATTACAGGGTGCACAAAGGAAGTCTTACATGGAAAGACTGAAAGTCATGCCCTTGTTCTCTGTCTCCTACAGGTTGCTAAGGGGTTACCTTTGCCTGGCTTACAGGGCAGTCTCTAACCTGGCCCTGATGGAAATGCTACACATTTGTAATTCAACTGCAAAAGGGTCACTCGCTCCAGGGATATTAACCTAGCCTCTGACATGAACAGATCATGCTGGAGAGAGAGATTCATCTCCCAGGGACTGCTACTACTCTTTAACAAGCTTCCAATGCACATGTAACAGAGCCTCTCTCTGATCTCTTCAAATGCAACCTAGGTCAAGTGATGAGTAACTGCAAATTCACTGCTGGGGTGGTGTCCATGTCCCTCCTGGACAGAGGAAGTCAGTATTAACTATCATGGACCCTTACCTCTGTGAACTTTACTCACCTAACCATCAATGATTGGGGCAACTTGGGATAAATATGGCTAGGCTTGTAAGGGCTCCAGGGCCATTTGCATAGTAACCTTCTATGAACCAATGGGAAGTGATACTATTGTTTTGTCACTATCAAATATTATTTGGGAAAATAAAAAAAATATCTAGGAGTCATTCTGAATTCCAATTTAGAAAACAGTAGATGGAAATTGTAATATTTGTAGTAATAATATTATTTCCTTAATAAATAAGTGGAACAATATATTTCTCACATTAAAGGAACGATTTGTTATTATAAAAATGTTTTTCATAACTAAATTATTATACTTCCTTGAACATACATTTCTCCTTTTCTGTAAAAAATAAATATAAAATAATTAACAGAATTCTATTAAATTTTCTCTGGTATCCTTAAAAAAAAAAAAAAAAAAAACTAGAGTGACATAGGATCATCAGAGTTTTGGAGAATAGATGTATTACATTTTCAGATACTGAAACATATGCACAAGCTGCATTTTGCAAAACTGCTTTTCATTGGATGGATAATAGTTATAATGCAAACTGGAAGAGATTTCAACTAATTTAAATATGAATTATTTATATTTAAAATAAATGACAAGTTTTGGATATGAACAAGCAATTATTTTCAACACAAAATATTTAATCCTTCCAATATTAAATACGTAAATAATATTATTAAAAGTTTTAAGGATATATATTGCAAGTATTCTATTGTCAAGGGCTGTTTTTATGATTTATCCATTTTGTTCCTCTCTTGAACTAATTGGAAGTATTGCCTACAATATTTTTTTTAAATGGTGAAGTAATAAATTCCTAGGTTGGTAAAATTGTTATAAATTATAACTTAATGAATGAATTACAATTCAGCTTCAGTGAAGATTATTCAGAAATGTTGATAATTAATGTGTTTATATCTGAGAAAATTAGTTCATTAAAGTCTTCTGATCAAGTAGAAATATCTCCTTTTATAGATTATTTATATAAGGTGGGTATAATCCTAATCAAACAAATGTAATCTTATTAGCATTATATTTAATGTTAATAAATCAAAAATCTGAAATAAACTCAAGATACTGAGCAGAGAAAATAATTTTTCAGATTCAGACAAAAGGTTAATTTTGCTATCTCTTGCTAAAACCACACCTTTTCTATTTTAGAAAATGTATTCTTGGAAATCATTACACAGAGCTTTTTTATACTCCACATAGAATACCAAAAATATATAAATCTAAAAAAAACTACATCCTGTTGGTGATGCAATTAAAACTGTAAAGCAGCTTGGTGTCCTGTATATTTAATTGCTCCTATTTACATGATTATTGGAAACATACAAATAGTTAGTCAAGCTTTATGGTCTGATAAGGTTTGAATTGTTCGGGCTTTGATTTTATGTAATGTTCCTATTCCTCCTGTTGACAAAGCTCAGCATTTTCTTTTGTGGTATTAGTTAACTATTGCTAGGAAAATTATAAAAAGAAGATGGTTACAATTGGTCACACCCACATGTTCAGAATGTATTATTCTGTTGGAAAAAATGTGTAAGAAAGAAATAGATTTGATAAAATTGAATTCTGCATTCAAACATTTACATCTTGAATACTCAAATAAACACACTGAAAGCTTTGAAGGCAAAATTTAAATCTTAGGTTTTGCCCTCCAGCTTTGGATTTTATTTGGAAATGTGAGGAAGGTGTTATTAATTAACTCTGCTTCATAATAATTTATAACTTAGAAAAACATGAATAGAAATATCATGGTAATAAGAATTGCTGAGCACAAATGTATATATTGTATATAGTTTTGTTTTTCTTAATTTCATTTTTTCTTTCTTTAAATATTTGTTATATTCAATGTTTTATCTCTTATATTAATTTGTTAAATGAATATGTTTGAAATTTATATTAATTCTTGTGATTTTATATATTGTATATGCCAATGAAAATAAACACAATAAAAGAGAGTGGTGCAGCCTTAACTAGCAACTTCCCAGTCCCAAAAAGAATGGGGGGAATTCAGTAAAGTCTACACAATTTTTTTTTGATGTACACATGACGTGATGCGTATATGACTGCAAACAATTTTAGATTCAGTAAGCATTGCTTAGCAGCATGCAAGCACATGCAAACAGGGAAATTCCGTGGAATGCAAATTTACTCATAAGCAGGTGAATCTTATGCAAATGTGCCAAGTGGTGCGATTCAACAAGCAGAAAGGCATCCATGTAGACTCTGTGTCAGTGTTTATAGTGTACATGGAATTTTTCTGCATACAGCAGTCTACATGGATTGAAGGGGATATAAAAGTCCACAAATATGGACATAACCCCCCTGAATATGTTACATCACATACATATATGAGCAAAACATATATTGTGGATGTCTGAAAAAGGAAGGGAATATGTAAAATTAATAATCATTTTTTACAATAATTTCAGCATGTTTGTGCTTTGTGCCGCAGTACGCAAACATGCCTAACAATAATTTAAAAAAACATTTATAATATGATTTTCACAAATGTACTGTATGATCTTGTATCAGCTCCATACAAAAGTGCATAAGTGCTGTTACCCAGCTCACACAGCTATGAAGTGTGTACTTTTTAGGCTATCAGCATGGCTATGTATGCAAATGAGGTGGATTTTTTGAATTGCTAAAAGGAGCAACCATTTCCACATATCCACTTCATGTAGGCTCCTACATGATGATGATTTTCCCACTGGATGTGCATCACATCAGCTGGATGTTTTTTAATATTTTTAGGCTTATTTTGTTCCCAGCACATGTGTTTACATGCCATGCCACATACCTTAGCATGTCCTCATGAGCAGACTACCAATGTGTGCAGTGATGACATAGTTAGCAATCAATTAAAACTGGATATCGTAAATAAATATTTATTACTTTTGTATAAGCTACACTGCATGCCACTGTGCATAGCACCGCATTGCGCACTAAAGTAAGGCCTTTAAATTATGTCAATTATATCATGGGTAGGTGAACTTCATCATAATTAGCCAAGCAGAACTGTATAAAGTATGCATACACCCTACATTCTGATTTTCCATCAATAGTCTGGACCATTGGAGTAGAGACTTGGAAATTTTAACTGGGATAATGCTAGGGGCTGTTGCGGCTATGCTACATTTGTATGTACTAGATGCTGAAGTCAATGCTGCTGGTGCTGCTGACAATAGGCCTAGGCTCAGAAGGAGAAGAGTGTTCAGGCCCAGCGTAACCTTTGAAGAGCTACATGAGCTGGAGAGTGTAGAGCATTACAGGGTAGACAGAGACATACTACAAAAACTCACTGAGCTCTGCCACCCTCAACTCAGAGCCAGAGCTAACAGAGTTAAAGCCATCCTAGTAGAAACAAAGGTATGTGCAGCCCTTAGGATATTAGCTACAGGTACTTTTCAAAGACCATCTGAGGACATGATGGGGGTGTCACAGGCATCTGCATCCAGGATACTCCACTGATTCCTGGATGCTATGCTTCCACATACCAGTGAGCACATATATTTTCCCCCTTTCCCATGAAGTGAGGGCCAGCAATATGCATCAATTCTATAATGTAGCACATTACACTGAAGTACTGGGTGCCATAAATTGCACACATGTACACATCAAATCACCACCTGGTGAGCAGGGTGCAATCTACATTAACCTCAAGGGGTACCACTCCATCATCTGCCAGGTCATGTGCAATGTCCAGGGAGTTATCCTGAATGTGTATGTTGGCATTATTGGCAGTTATCATGTCTCCCATATCTGGGACACATCACAGCTGTACCAGATGTCTGCTGGGGGGATATCCCACAGAGCCATTTACTGGAGGATGCTGGCTACGTCCTGGAACCTTGAATGATGACACCCATCAGAAATGCACACACACCCATGGAAGAACATCATAATGAGGCACATGCACAAACTAGGAACATCATAGAGCATGTGTTTGGGCTTCTGAAGTCACAGTTCTGGTGCCTTGATGTATCTGCTGGAGCCCTGCATGATACTGCAGACGTGTACACAGATATTAATAATATGTGCTATACTACACAATCTGATCCTGTGGAAACAGCTGCAGCAGGATCAGAAAATGTAAGGGATACACAGACCCACACCAAAGCCTAGGTCACCACAGCCACAATCACAGAAGTACTCTGTGGAGGAACCCTCTAGTGATGTCCCTGTAGGCAGATGTAGGGGTGCTCAGTATGCCCTGGCTGTGGCTAAGAGACAATGTATAGCACATTCATTGACAACCTAGGGATGTGGGGCTGACACCTTACTGCTACTCACATACATGAATTAAAATTGATGCCAGGCAACTCACACTTCCTGTACCTATCCATGTATTGGCTGTGTATTGCTTGCATCAGACAGAGTCAGTCCTAAACTACAGTTGTGTCAACTACTGCCTTTGTAGGCTAAGTCTGTAACCTACACAGTAGTTTAGTGGATTATTATGATATATCATTGTATATATGGACTGAGTACATTATGTAAGTAACTACAGTGGGCTAGTTGGATAGAAATGGCATCCACATGGGACTACAGATACCCATTCCAATAATGTTTCTATTTATATTCAGTAGGCGTCATGCATGGAATATCCATGCAGTCCTACTGCAACAGATTTCTGGTACATCATTGAAGGAGATGTTAGACAGTAGGGTTAACTCATTACATCCAAGTGACGCTTCCAGGTGCATCTGCTGTTAACTCCTACTGATGTCTTTAGGTGTCAACTATTGCTTGTTCATATTTACATCAATAATTCCAAAATCATGCTATGTACAATGTTTTAAAAGATTTCATCTTAAAGCTTACACAATGGCAAACTCAACTGCAGTAATATTTGACCTCTGTCTAGTGCAGGTAAATATATGTTAATTGCTGTTTTTATGATATTAATTTATATAGAAATAATGTTCACATTTTTCTAAATATATCAACAACCAAGTACCACAGACAAAACTCCTTAGCCTCATATGAAAGCTCTCAGTTCAATAAAATTCTACTGGCAATATGCGTGTAACTTGAGTGGTTGCTGAAATGTTGTATGTTGTTTACAACATATTATAAATGTAATAGCTGTTGTGTTTACTGTGACTTATAAAATTCAGTTTAAGACCTAGAACCTAAAGAATACAGCCACTATAAAATTGTTTGTGCTGAACTGTTTGCCATTTATACATCTTTCATAACCCCTGTGTTTCCAGAGATACGGACATTTGCTTGAAATGTGAGGACATCATTTGATTCTGTGAAAAGAATTAGGCTCTGCCCATTGGAAGTTACAGTGCAAACTCCTTGATCTCCATTAGTCAGACTATCATGTATCCCAGCAGAACATGTGGTATTGTTCCCCCATCCCCCAACACAGCAGTGTTCCCTTGTAACTGATGTAACAGTAACTCATCAATGGTATATCAGCATTTCACTCAGTCTTAGGACAGTAATATAGAAATTGATCTTACATTGTATGTCTTAGGTAATGGAGGAATAATGAATGTACGTATTTATTTATTTATTGTGTGATGAATGACCAACTCCCTCTCAAGCAGCTTCTGTGGCTCAAAGGACAAAGGCAATCAACTCGTGATGGCATTCATGGTTCTAATCTAGAAGTGTCCACTTTTTTGAATGTGAGTTATTAATACTTTGGTCAGTCTGTGTGTACTGTACTGTTTTAACCTCTTTCACATATTAATTATATGACAGCTTTAAAAAATATTAGTCAATATGAGTGAAATACAGCAGTGCAGAAATAGGTACATATGTCATATTGTATAACACACAAGATCCCAGACTGGAGTACAGATTGGTGTGGGCTGGAGTCAGTTTATAACTAGCCAAAACTCCCACTGGGAATGCTCATACACTTAGTTAAGCAGAGTGCAAATCCATTGCTCCTTGCACAATGACTTAAAAAAAAATATATATATATATATATATATATATATATATATATATATATATATATACATATATATATATATATATATATATATATATATATATATATATATATATATATATATATATATATATATATATATATATATATATATATATATATATATATATATATATAGATATATATATATATATATGTGTATATATAGATATATATATATATATATATATATATATACACCTATCTCTGTATCTCTCTCTCGTTACTCTCTCTCTCTCTCTCTATATATATATATATATATATATATATATATATATATATATATATATATATATATATATATATACACACACACACACATACATCTCGTTTCTCCACATATATCTAGATAACACATATATATATATCATACACACCTTTATATACATAAATATCTATGTGTATATATGTGTGTGTGTGTATGTCTGTATTGACATACCCAGATTATGGTGAGTAAAGCTGCACTATGACAGATATGTAATGTTGGCCAAAGGACCAAAAGTAAGGGCTCAACAGTAGATAATGCACTATCCTGTGCCTGTTGGATGTCACCACACATACACCAACAATTGAACAAGTTATGTAATGTATAATATGTACTCATGCATTGACAGGGCAAATTGTTTTTGACCACAGGCTTGCCCATCCAAATGCAAACAGACACATATTACCAAAACAGCTACTATTGCCACATAGCTAGGATAAAAACAGTTATCGGCCTGCTAGGCTACTAGATGAAGATGACAGTAAGAAGCAATGTCACTCTGCAGGTCACACACACACTGCTCAAAGCAGGCGTTGTTTATGTCTTCTACAAGTAGTTCATCTGTAGTCATTAATAAAGCATACTTGAGCCACGTTATGTGTATTAAGTACTATAATCTGTAGTGTGTAACACCAGATAGATTGGGGTTCTAATCTCACTCTAGCCCACTAGCCCACTTTATGTGTTTGTGTGTGTATGTGCATCTTCCTACAAAACAAGTGTTTTTCCTCCCCTCACTTCCAAACTGTAATCGATCTGCACTTTTTGGCCCTTGCAGTTGAAGAAGGCCTATAAACTCCTGTCTTCCATAAGGCCTGCTGATGTCAGCTACCATAAGACTACCAACAACCATTTTAATTTCAGATTTAAGCTGTGGTGTGTGTGCTAAATACTGTGGCCTGTAGTATGTAACATTAAATAAGGAGGGGTTTTAATCTCACTCCAGCCCACTTGGTTTGTCCGTGCATGTATGTGCATTTCCTTGAAAAACAAATATGAATGTCATATGTTTTCCACTATCTTGGGTGTACCTAGTGATGCAGGCCTCCAAATTCTTGTCCTCCACAAGGCCTGCTGATGTCATCTAGCATAGAGTACCTACAGACATTTTATGGTTAGACTTGAGCTGTGGCTTGTGAATTAAGTACTGTGATCTATAGTGTGTAAGACTGACTCGGTAGCAGTTTTAATCTCATTGCAACCAATTTGGTGTGTGTGTGTGTGTGTGTGTTTGTGTGTGTGTGTGTGTGTGTGTGTGTGTGTGTGTGTGTGTGTGTGTGTGTGTGTGTGTGTGTGTGTGTGTGTGTGTGTGTGTGTGTGTGTGTGTGTGTGTGTGTGTGTGTATGTGTGTGTGTGTGTGCTGTGCAGTATTTTGTAAACATTAATTAGTAGTGATACTATTCTCACTATAGCCAAGATGGTGTATGTGGATGTTAGGCAGAGCATTTTAGCCTATGGGATCATAGGATCATTGGAATTTACTAGGCTTATGTCCCTATGGCCCTTACAATCCTAGCCAAGTTCTTACACTTATTTACACAATCAGCACTTATTGCCCCTGCCCAAGAGGGACACAGGCCGAACCCCCATGGTGAAATTATGGTCACCCATCCAGTCATACAGACTGCATGTGAAGAGGGCCAGGAAGGTGGTCTGTTTGACATTAAGGGGGAGTCTGTTACAAAGGTTTGTTAAGGTCTGGCAGACATATCCTACCCTCCAGCATGTTTTATTGAGGTCACATATCAGGTTAAGGTCCTTACAGTGAGTAATCCATGTATCATTTGGCTTACAGATATGCAGCATTTCCAATAAAGCAGCATCACAGATTGCCTCATATGCAAGGCAGGGATCACTTCTGAGTAGTCTGTATGACACAGACTAAAGTGACAGTGATTTCAGATGATCCCCATAGAACAGATGCTGAAGACTTGAATTTCCCTTGTGAGGAACCTTTGTGTTCTCTGCAACTGCCACTGGTGCTTGGAAATGTACATAACTGAATGGCTAGTGCACTCAAATATTGGCCCAATAAGGGAAGAGTACATGGAGGTTATAACTACTTTATATTCAGGTGACAATGCCCTCAGTTATGACATGAGCAAGATAAAATGCTCTTCTTACCACTGTGGAGACATAGTGAGCTAAGGTAAGGTAAGTGTAAACCTATGTGCCCAGGTCTGTCTGCCCACGTCTCTCAGCCCTGAGTATGTACTTAAGGTGTTGCTACTGATGTGCTACTTAGCAGTAATATTGCTGTTACCAAAAGGAATGATATTATATATGTGCATGGAGTTTAAGGTCCTGATTGCGACAACAATCATTTGGTCGTGTATTACACGCTTGTAGGATTTAGACTTAATTTGGAGATTCTATGACTGTTCCCAGTTTGCAGGCATCAGCAAACCTTGTCAGCTACAAACATTCACTTTGTGTTTGTACATCAGATAAATGGATTCCAAAATTAGAGGACCCAGGATTGAACCCTGTGGAATGCCACTGGTTACAGCTCTGCTATTGGAGGTGGATATCCCTATCCTGACTATAAGTTTTCTATCAGTGAGACAGTTAGTGACTCCTCTAATGATATTACTGTTTATGGTTAGCTGGGTGAGTTTGTCAATGATGGCTGAGTGGGGGATAGTGTCAAATGGTTTGGGTAAGTGCAAGTGGTGGTATGTACAGATGTCCCTTCATCCAGATCATTGGTGACTGCCTCCTAGATGTCCACCAGATTTAACAGGCATGATCTCTCTTTCACAAATCCACACAGTGTAGTGTCAAGTGTTTGTAGATTACCTATATCTTTGTTGATAAGATCCATGATGATTTGCCCTGTGGCCTTACAGATATTGCTAGTCAGGCTATTTGATCTATAGTTCCAGTTCTTGTGGTCAGTGGATGCACCACCTCTGTACAAGGGGATAACAGTGACCATTTTCCAGTCAGCTGCGATGCAGCCGGTGGTTACACTATGATTGCAAAGAGTTCACAATGGTGTTAGTAATTCATGTTGAATCATCCCATGTAGGATGCAGCCTGGGATGCTAGCAGGTGTAATAGATGCTTTGTTTGTCACCTTACAGAGGCCATTTAGTACCTGGACTTTAGAGATACAAGGTATGGGACAGGTTGCAAGGATGGCAAGGTATATGTGTGGTGTGGACAGAGGAGTGCAGTTGTCACAGAACCTGTTGGCCAATAGGTTAGCTATGCTTACAGGCTCATTATATATGGTATCATTAACTATGTGTTTGGCAACAATAGGCCTTTCCTTTTAAGTGCACATGTAACTACACAATGCCTTGTGGTTGTCCTTTGTGGAGGTGGCTAATTTTGCCCAATACTTTGTTTTCCAGGACTTTACAGCAACACTTATTTGCTGTTTCGGATAAGGAAGGAGTGCTTCCTTTTTAAGGGGGCTCCCTCCTTCATAATGTTAGACACCTATATCTACATCTTATTGTAAAGCCTGTTAATGGCAGTTGTCCACCAGACAAGTTTGCTGTGCTATGAGTAGATTGTTTTGCACCTGTCAAGTACAGCTGAATCAATGCAGTTGTACAGGTGCTTGTATAAAGCATTAATGTAGAGCATAGTTGGCATAATTGCCTGTTCCATTTGGGGGTGCTGGTGCAGTCACACTATTTATACCATCCTATAGGAGGTTCTAATCTGCTTTGTTGAGCTTTATTACTTTATCTGATGCAGGGGGGGGGTGTCAGGTGTGATACTTACTTTGAATGAGACCAATTTGTGGTCATATCTCTCCAGGGAGAACCTCACATTGGAGGTTCAATAGTGGTCACCCATATTGATAAGCACCCGATCCAATACGTTGGCTCCCCATGTGTGAATGTCAACCCACTGGTCAAGGGAACTGTAGTTAAAGAAGTTGACTAACCTCTGGGCAAGTGAGTTTGAGCATGAATAATCTTTCCAGTTGGTGGGTAGTTAAAGTCACCCAAAACCATCTTGTTTTGATGTATCTTGATAGACTCAAGTAGATCCATATAAGTACAGTGGGTGTCCTGATTCATGTGGTTGCTCCTGTAGCTGGCAATGGCTTGATTAGATGCTCTACAAGCAGTCAGTAGCATCCAGGAAGTCATACTGTCTAACCAATCTTGATGTGTATCTATCCTTAATGAATATGGATTCACTGTAACCAGTCTTGATGTGTATCTATCCTTAATGAATATGGATACACTGTAACCAATCTTGATGTGTATCTATCCTTAATGACTATGAATACACGGTAACCAGTCTTGATGTGTATCTATCCTTAATGAATATGGATACACTGTAACCAATCTTGATGTGTATCTATCCTTAATGAATATGGATACACTGTAACCAATCTTGATGTGTATCTATCCCTAATGAATATGGATACACCGCATCCATTACTTTGCACGCTTTGAGGTCTGACCATGTGGAAGGAGGTATAGCCTGGTATGGCTGTGGTGCTCTCCACAGCTTTGACCCAGGTGTCTGTGACTGCACAAATGTCTGCATCTTCCAACATAGGGACAGCTTCCAGTGAGTGGAGTTTTGTGGTGACATTTCTAGCGTTTAGGGGCACAACCGTGATGTTGTTTGTAGATGGCATTTTCTCATTGGAAAAATTTCCCTTGAAACACTGTCTAAAACGAGCACTATGGGGGTAAGAAAAGCCTTGGCTATTATCCAAAATCTCAGGGTTGACAGATGAAGTCCATCTCTAGCAAAGCATTGAGGTCTATTGAGCAGGTCATCCCAGGCTGACAGATAGTGGATCTCCTTACAATGACACCACACAATAAGGCAATCATTGAAGTGAATCATTTTCTGTTTGTATTGAGCCATCATCCCAGGTGATGGTAAAATGCAGCTCAAGGCCAAGGGCATACCTGCCTGAGATCACATAGTCTGTAAGCTCAGTCATGTCTCTGCATAGAGTCCAGAGAGGTATGTTTGAAGTCGTACACACCAACAGGAACTATGACATAGTCATAGCAGTACCTGATGTTGACAGACTTGAGTGCGTGTGTGATATGGCATATTCTGGCACCTCACAGAAAGCTGACTGTGGCCTTTCCCTTATGTAGCCTGGTGAGAGGCACATCAATGTATCTCATGATGCAATCACCTATGAGTAATATGTTTGATTTTGCATTTTGCATTAGGTGTGTGACCGGTGAGACAGCAGTATGCGAGATGTTATGTGTACTGTGTTCTGCAGAGGTATGATTATGTGTAGTGAGCTTGTGTTTGGGTTTCTGAGGTGTCTGGTGTTTACTTATGTATCTGGTAAGGACCTCTGCACATGTAGGTATGTGTGATGTGGGTTTGGGTGGAGTAGGACGTGAGGTGTGGATGTTGGCAACCCATTCATTATCATATGTACTGACTGGTGTGTGAGAGAGCATGGATGCAAGGTTTTCAATACAGTCACATCTCTCACACATTGTGTTTGTGTGGAGTAGGAGGAGAGGGCTGGGAATGCTTTCCACATCTCATCAGCAGTCACTGGTAATGCCATTAGCACATTAGCAATAGATTCTTGCTTTTGTGCATGTGACAACAGGCCACAGTTAGGCAGTGGTCTGACAGATGCTTAAATTTAACATGTTATCACCTTTATGTTGTCATTCTAAGGCACAGAGTGGCATAACATGGTAAATTGAGTATGATGCTTCACCAGGTATGTGGCACTTGCATTAACCATAATACTGTTATTAGGCAGGGTTGCAATAGCATACCTAGAAATGTGACAATGTACTTCTACATCCTTGCAGTTGACAGCCTCAAATACACTGTCTGTAGGCACTCTTTGCAGTGAAGATGTGGATGGCTGTGCATGCACTGAAAACTTGTTCGACTTTGCAGTCATTACTTTGGCCTTGCAAGTCTACAATGGCTGTCAAACAAACAGACAGCAATTGGATGTTGTGTAAAATGATGTGGGAATTCAGAATTATGTTCCAGTAACATATGTGTACAGTTTGACATACCTAGGACATGTGGTAGGGATAAACACATTAGCCAAAGGTCGCCACTCCTCTGTAGTAGGCCTTACATCGATGTCACGTAGATGTCCACCATTATGTTGTTGAAGGGTGGGCTGCATGAATTTCTGTGAAATTGTCACATAACATGGATCACTACCACTGTGGAGCTTTCTAGAGCAACCTTGGACATCTATGGCACCTGACACTGAACAATGTATTGTGATGCAGCGGCTGTACCCCTAATCACCATGAGGTCAGACCCTTAGTCAAATCTTCAGAACACAAGACATAGTACATGCAAAGGTCAAATGAATGCTCTGGTTGCTAATCAGGGCATCTACTGTGAAAAGGGTATGTCAAGCCTACAGAACCTTGCATCACATGGTACAACTGTGTGGATCAACAAACAGGCTGTGGCCTGCTTCTCATCTTGAGCTTGTTACTAATGTTCAGCTTCTGGTGAGAGTAAAGGAATAGGAGCTTTGTATCCCAGCAGATTCTGGATTTGGTGAGACCAGCAGCAGTAGTAACCAGGCACCAGCAATTTAGGGCACTCCCCTCTTTTTTAGCATTTTTCACAAGGTAATTGTTTTCAGTACCCACTGCTTGATTAGTGCCTAACTGCAGAATAAGTGTCTAAATACTCCATCCTTACCTTCACAGAGTGTGTGTATTAGTTTTCCCTCCAGTGTTTGCCTGTGCTCTGTAGAGCCTCAGATACCTTGGGTGACAACTTTCTTGGAAACCATGATGGAATTAACTGTAATACCAACTTGCACTCATTGCAACCAGCATGCAGTGACAAGCACTGTCCCCAGAAGTATCACTAGTATAATATTTAAAGCTATGAAAAGAATTATCATGGCAATGCTCATTAAATATGCAGTACACCTACAGACAATAGACTAAACCCTGTTTGATTTTACCAAGGGTAGCTTATGCCTACCATACCTGGTGGACCTCATTTAGTGGTAAACAAAGCAATGGATAAGGGGAAAATGATTCACTCCACCTACCATGGCCTGGCAAGGCATTTGACACTATTAGGCCAACAGGCATTGTTGACAAACTGTAGAGGTTAGTTACAAACTAGTATGTCACCCGGTGGATAGCCAAGTGGCTGACAGACATTATACAGGACAATAGCATTGAGGAGTCTACTGCTACAATCAGGCCAGTCACCAGTGGACTCCCTCACAAATCATTCCTTGGACTGCTCATTCTAGGCATTTACTTCTCTGCAGTCATGGCCACTGTCATTTGCAACTGACTGACTAAATTTGCAGATGACTGCAAATTAGGAGCTGTCATTGAAGCCCACACTGACTCAACAGTTATCCAGGATGGGCTAACACAGGCATTCAGTTGTTTTCAGAGCCATGGACTAACACTAAATGCCAAGGAATGCACAATACTATCCTTTGGGAAGTCATTCACCCCTGGTAACTATCGTATTGATTGCTCAACTCTAACAGTTGTCCCAGTAGTCAGGGACTTATGGACACATAGATAGTGATCCAGCCTCTGACTGTCACAGGTCAGTAATATTTGGGGAAATCATTCTATGTTGCGCAACCTATAAACAAAGGTATGGCATGCAAATCCAAGAAAGTCTTTGTTCCACTGTATTCAGCATTCATCACACCTACCATTGAGTGCAATGCCACCTTTGGTATGTAACTAAGCAGGCATATCCAGCAACTCTAACATTCACAGAGGTTCCACAGCAAACCAATACACAATGTGTATAACATGTCCTATGCAGACTGCGTCAAGCCTGTAACTGTATATTCTGTCTCCTTCATGCTTTGTAGGGGAGGGGTATGCCTGCCATGCAGGGAGGTGTCAGACCCCACTCTGTACCTACTGCATATCCAAGAAAGGACTAGCATGACAATGATAACTGCTTTAGGAAAAATGGCTCTAATGGGCACAGGGAAACTGTAGTTGGTTCATCTCCCATGCCCCAGCTTGTACATGTCTCAGCTCTCAAAACCTTGCTTACACTTATCAATTGTATCAGACCTTGTCAGAGTTTAGGGATGCATGGCTAGGCTGAAAGATGCCCTTGTTTTTGTTAGACTATTATATATGTATGAACCTATGAAGCCATGCAGCTATACTGTTTTACCTTTCTGATGACATTTTTCTTCTGTGCTGTCATTCTATCCTGTGCTCTGACATTGATGGGTTTATTGTAGATGTGTACTCACAGGTGTGTCCTACACAATCCTGAAAGTGGAACTTAAACAGTTCCATGAGACACCTTTTAATGTGTGACTACACAGCCATTACAACAGCATCTAATACAATGCACACAAAATAATGTGGTTTACTCATTACTAATGGCAGAGTACACTATCTGTAACTGACCAGTACAAGTAGCATGTCAAAGGCTACAATGGATGAAACAAACACATATTAATTTAGATAGTCACCCTGTGCATCAGACACATAGCTTAATTTCTCTGCAGTGATGAGAAAGATGATAGGGATGTGGCACAGGTATCATCATTTGCACAGGATGCTGTATGGGGATGCAGGAGACCTAGGCTGACCCAGTGGGTTGGCAAGCATGTGTGTGAATCAGAAAGGGAAGCAGGCAAGATGGACGATGTAAATGTGATGTGTGTATCTGTAGAAGACCTGAATGTGACAGTGGTGTGTGAGTGTCTGCATTAACACAGCCAAGCTCAGTGCTAGCCCTATGTGTCTGTATGTTGGGCAGCTTTGAGTCATGCATAATAGATATGACAGTTCATCATCTCCACCCCAAAAATGAGAACTGGCTCTGCAAGGAGTTGCACTGGCACCTCCATGCCCATCAGATGCTGGGCTACTACCTGAAGGTGACTGCTGTCTGTCGGGACCGTGTCCTCCACTGGAATGTCCATGACCACAAGCCCATGCCTTAGTGTGGACACCACACTCCCCTCAGGAGCATGATTGTGCATGGCCACATAGACTCTCAGCAGATGCAGTTGCTGACCTAGGTATATGAGTCTGATACTGAACTCCAGCCAGATGTTCCATCACAGACAATGTGCGTTCCAAGACAGATAGTCTGTGATCTGTCTTAGACCAATGTCTTTCTACTGTGTCAGTCAACCGATCCAAGGTATCAGCAATGCAATGGAGGCAGTCATGGATGTCAGACTGTGCTTCAGCCATAAACCTGAGCATTCATGTGGAGTTCCTTTCAGAACATGCCCTTGCCTCCATGATGGCCCTAAACATACACCATGTGACAAGTGATGGGACACCTGCAACAGTTGGTGGAGGGACAGCAGGCCTCCTACAAGCACCTCTATCAATCCATCTGTGTGAAACCTCACCAGCTACTTGGCTATGGCTATTGTCGACACTCACTGCAGCCACAGTAGCGTCACTTCCCTGTTCAATGTCCCCACCCTCCGACTGTCCGATATCTGTGGCCTCAGGGGACTGGGTATGTTTAGGCATACTGACTGTGTAGAATGATAATGAGTCAATAAAAGTCCAAAAACAGCCACCAGAGTAAAGGTACAGTAGCAGAACAGTAGTAAAATCCAAATGAAACTGCTGACACCAACGGGAAACGGTATAACAATGTAATAGCAAGGAAATAACATAAGCAGCAGAGCTTTCACATATCCAGTACCCTTCTTCAATGATAGTAATGTAAAGTTTAACCTCCATTCCTTATATATAGATTCAAAATTAATTACACAGCCAATAAAAACAAGCATTCAATTACCATTTAATGCTACAAGACAATGCAAAAAAGTATATATTCAAAGAACAATTATACAATGACCCCTCATTAATATTCCAAAACGTGCATGCTGATTGTTCAGCATGCACTTTGTAAATCAGACTTATACTAATGGAAAAAGGTCTGGTTGCCCGGACTTTTTCCATTAGTATAAGTCTTTTTTTACAGCAACGGAGAATGCAAGATCTCCGTTGCTTTTTACACACTGTCTCGCTATGTTAAAGGAGTTTAACATAGCGAGACAGCTTTAAAAAAAGTAACGAAGAACTTTTCTCCATTGCTTTTTTAAAAGCTGCCTCACTATGTTAAATGGGTTTAACATAGCGAGACAGCTTTTAAAAAAGCAACGGAGATTCTCCGTTGCTTTTTTTAAAGCTGTCTCACTATGTTAAACTCCTTTAACATAGCAAGACACTTTGTAAAAAGCAACTGAGATCTTGCTTTCTCCGTTGCTTTTTTTAAAGCTGTCTCGCTATGTTAAACTCCTTCAACATAGCGAGACAGCTTTAAAAAAAAAGCACAGAGATTCTCCGTTGCTTTTTTTAAAACTGTCTCGCTATGTTAAACTCCTTTAACATAGCGAGGCAGTTTGTAAAAAGCAACGGAGATCTTGCTTTCTCCGTTACTTCCACCCAGAGCTCTGATGTACTGCATAATCATACGCATGTGCAGTACATCAGAAATGCCGCAGAATACGAGACAGCTGCGGAAGGGCAGCAAGGAGGCATTATACAATGCCATTATTTAAGAAAAGTAATTATGTTTTTTCTTAAATAATGTCATTGTATAATAGCAATAACCCACTTCTTGGTGTGAGTAATGCTGGATTTACCCACGGTTGTATTTGTTTGGCCACTCGGGCTTCACCCTCGTGACCAAACCACACCAACCGTGGGTAAATCCAGCATTACCCACACCCAGGCATGGGTTATTGCTATAATATTCCACACATCATTCAACAGTACATTCCTATACATTCACTTGTTTCAATTTAAGAACAGGCTTGATAGAAACTGTTTGATCAATACCTGGCGAGTGATAATAAAATCCAGTTATATTCCTTGTTCTCGAATTTAATATTTAAATCACCCCTTCTCTCAGATTTAATCAAAAAGTCAATAACCCTAAATTTAAAACTGTGTGTGGGATTCTCAGATATGTGTTTAGCTAGTGAGTTAGTCAGAATTCCCCTTCTAATATCTGAGTTATGTTCTATAATTCTATCTTTTAGACGTCTTGTAGATTTACCAACATAGAACCTTGCACATTTTATACATGTAGCTAAATAAATAATATTCATACTATTACATGTAGCATGACATCTAAAAGTAAAATAAGTACCAGTTACAGAGTGTATAAAAATGTTATTCTTCTCAATGCACAAACAACAACTGAAGCAAGCAAAAGTGCCCTGTTTAGTAGTCTTAGGCTGAATACTATCTTCCAAATCCTTGTAGCATACTCTATTCTTAAGGTTGGAACAATTCCGATATGTAAACAATGGTCTTTCATTAATAATTTTACTAAATTTATGCAAATTCCTAAGAATGCCCCAATTATCCATAATTACTTTCTTAATACTGTCACTGCATCTACTATATGTTGTTATATAGCAAACATTATTGTGTTGATTCGTATTAACATTTCTAAAGTACATCAGAGATCTCATTAAAATATGGTCTAGTCATTGAGTCTCTAGTACCTAATATATCATTTTTAACACTTAATCTTTCACGTTCATATGCCCTTTTTTAAATGCATTCAAAGTTTCATCAATCTGTTTGATGCATTCCAAATCATTGGTGTTCAGTCTACTTATACAAATTACCTGTGCCCTGACCATGTCTATAAAGATTGGGAGGGGGTACATACTTTTTCTATACAAGTACTTGTTCCTCTGAATGACCTTTTTAAAAACAGATGTTTGTATTTGAGAATCTTCATATTTGATTTTAATATCTAAAAATTCTATCCTATCAGAGGAATAGTGCATGGAAAATTTCAAGAAATTGGTCGTACTATTCAGATAGTTCACAAACATTATTAAATCTGCTCTGTCGCCATCCTGAATGAAAAAAAAACATCATCCACAAACTTTTTAAAAAATCTGACCTTCTTAACATAGAGGTCAGCACCTGAGTATATATTACCATCCTGCCAATCACATAGAACCAGGGTTGCATAGGTGTTCGCCACGGCAGTAGCCATGGCTACCCCCAATATCTGGTGGTAATATTTTTTTCAAAAATAAAAATATTCTCAAGTACTGTATCTAGTAGTTCACATCATCTCAATTTATCTCCCTGTTCCATAATTATATTTATTCAACAGCTGTCTAATAGCTGTAGTGCCATAACTATTTGGTATCACAGTAAAGAGTGACTTGATGTCAAGAGTTACCATTATGAACTTACTTATTGTTTTTGTTTTAAACCATACATTAAGTTGCTGTAGAAAATCAGCTGTATATCTAATATAACTCTTGACATATTTAAGAAATTTACTTAGCTCACTCTGCAGATATATAGATACAAGGTCAGTGACCCAGCCTCACCCAGATACAATTGTTCTCATTGGCGGCTTGTGGATCGATTTGTGTATTTTTGATGTACCATACAAGATAGGTAGAACTGGATGGGAAACAATGAAATATATAAACATATCCAAAGAGATGTCAGCTTTTGAAGAAATTAATTTCCAAGCTGATAAATAATGTTAATACATTATTAAATGATTTACAAGTGATGAATGACATCCTTATATATATATTTTTTTGCATTGTTTTATAACCTTTAAATGGTAATAATTGAATGCTTGTTTTTATTGGCTGTGTAATTAATTTTGAATATATATAAGGAATGGAGGTTAAACTTTACATTACTATCACTGAAGAAGGGTACTGAATACCTGAAAGCTTTGCTGCTTATTTTATTTCCTTGCTATTAAATTGTTATACCGTTTCACGTTGCTGTCAGCAGTTTTATTTGGATTTTATAGTGATAATGAGGGCAGATGAGGGATGTAAACCTCTGTGACAGATTTAGCCCCTGAAGCCCACAGCTGTGCCTCACTTTGGCCATCATCCTCATCAGTGTCTGAAGAGGCACTGACATCAGGTTGTGAAGACCAACCTCCCAGGTCACTCGTGATATAAAGGGAAAAGCATCACATTAATACCTACACTACTATGTTCTGCAGTACTATGTTGGAATATATGTTAAGCTATATACGCTGCTGTCACTTTTACAGTCTGGTATAACCCACAATCTGATATAGTAGGACATGAGGACATTATTTTGTAACCCAAATCTGTAAGTAGTTGAAAATAACAGATCTTTAAACTAGACTCTCATGAGCAAAAAATAAGTCATGTGCACTGTTGACATTCTGCAGAACTCTGTACAGTTTACTGGTATGGCCATCTGAAGAGACAATAGTGTGAAATTAATCACTGTGGTCACACCTTCAATGCATAGGTATGACCCTAAATTATGTACAGTCAAAACATAGCTGTACATTTCTCAATCATGCAGACAGTACATCATTCCAACCAGCAGGCATGGGATGACACTTTAGCTAATACCTTGAAGTAAATCTACATCTCTGACAAAACAGTTTTGTCCTTACTAGCAGCAGGACCACAGCCTCTTCCTATTCTTGACCGTCCTGAAAAACATTTGAGGGAGAGGCAATGTAAACAGCACCACATGTTACATTATAACATTGGTACTATGTCCAACTATCTCCCAATTGCAGTAGCTGTAGGTTAACAGGTATGTAGGTCATAATCTCTGCATGAGCTTAAAACTGCAGCTAACTTCATTCCTCCAACCCCATAAAATGCCTGACACACAAGTAAAACTATGTACACCTTGACACTCTATGAGTTACAGTATTCAATGGCTGATCCAAATAAGCATACCAGGACACTCCTCTTATGTGGAAACAGTGGCACCCACATCCACAACAGTTTGTGTGATGGATACCTGGGAGCTGTCCTGTGTTGCAAGGTTTGCCAGGAATTCTTCAGTGGCTGACGGAGGTTATTCCACTGCAGGCCCACCACCAGTGACCTGATGATCCTTGGCCACGTCCGCTGCCTGTCTGAGTGCTGAGTGGATCATGTCTGTGTCATGGTGTAACACCGACTCATATGTGTGATTCTGGTGACCCACAGCATTTGTTATGGACCAGTTTGTCCCACTGGGCTTGTCGCTCTTCCCTATTTGTCCTCCCTCTGGACAGCATGACACAGTAGTGTTGTCTTAATGCCTCATTTATGAGGTCGTTTTCAGCCTCAATGAAAGGTGGGCAGTGTCTAGCATGCATGATATCACCTGAAATACAAAAAAATGAGAACACATGTCAGGATCACATAAGTGGGTGTACAGTATGTAGCAATACAGCAATAAAGGAAGGCTATCAGTATTCCCTGCTTGATTACACATCTCATGTGCAACAGTGTGCCAAACATACAAAGGATGTAGAACCAACTAGGATAGTAGCAAAAGTGACCTACTCCTGTTTGTGCCATGACAGATACTCACATATGATCACACACCCAACACAGGAGTCACCTTGTAGTGTGGCCCATAGCAGGAAACCACCCTCCCATAGCATATTTATAAAAATACAATGCCAAACAAATAGCTGTGTAATATTACAACTGGTAACAAAGGAAGTATTCAGGAGACCTGGATCTCTAGTTAACAGACAGCATTATACCCTTGCTGTAGTCTACATCCTATGCAGGTGTTACACAGCTGCAGATCAGTGATGTAATCCCGATCCCCCTAATTATATTCAAACATATACATCATGTTGGAAACAAAATGGTTACATACCTGATGGAATACAATACTCCCCTGTTGAAAGATGCAGATATATAAGTGTTGTGACAATGAGTTCACCATAGAAAGTAACTTTAATACACAATGGTTCCTCTAGCTATGAGTTTGCCTTTTTAAGATGGTTGTTATTAGCAGGTGATTGCCTCTGAACCAATATGTGTTTCAGGAATGCTAATTGTAGCATACACAGCTGATATGCAGTATAATCAGGCAATGCCATGGAACTATTCAACAAGATATAAGGCCTTGATGTAGAATCCATCACCTTTCTCATATGTTGGGGTGGAAATTACTGGGTTAGAGATACTACATCAGCACAGCTAGGACATTTGTAGTATATACTTATTACATACACTTGTGTGTGCTACAGGCTGCAGCTGCTGCAGGCAATAAGCATATTCAGAGAGGATGCAGAATGTGCAGGACAACAACACTTATGAGTAACGGTGTGACCTGTGGCAGACTTTTTGTACAGCCAGAGCCTGATTGAGGGAACCCATCCAATGGGAAATTGAGGTGTGTGCTTAAGGTAAGTAGGTTAGCCAATGGTATCATTAACAGAGTAAAAGGCAACATGATTGTTGTGTGCTAGAACACCATTATGTCAACCATTTGGACAACCATGATGCCATGTGTTATGGTATGTTAGTTATCTGGAACATGTGTGCTGGCAACCCTTGCTTCTAGCATGACCTCTGTATATGTATGTTACTTGTGCAGCTGTGGTTGTCTGTAATAGGTTCATAGGTAGGCACTAGGCTATCTGCCCGAGGGCATTTATAAGCCTAGCCAGAGTGTGTCAGCTTTCACTGCCCCATTGATTAATTAACTGAACCTCTGTTAAGAGCCAATTAAGTGATCCCAGGGATGTATTTTCAGTTATCCATCCACTCGTCAAGGTTTCTCTTGAAGAGTGTTAGTGAGGGGCTCTGCCTAATGTAGTTAGGAATTTTGTTCCAAAGCATGGGGAGTCTCTGTGACAGGAATCTATCCCTCCAGCATGTTCTATTTATTGTTGTAGGGAGGTTTAGCTCACTGGAGCGTGTGGCACGCAGTGACTTGGATTTCTTTAGGTGGAGCATGTCCATCAATTCTGAGTTGGACATGGCTTTGTAAGTCAGGCAGAGATCACCTCTGAGTAAGCGATATGCCACTGAGTACAGCTGGAGATTTTCCAGTTGGGCTGCATAGGACATATGTTTGAGACCAGTAATCCTCTTGGTGAGGTACTTTTGTGGTCTTTCCAGCTTTTGGAAATGTCTTGTGTGGTACATCCCAAACGGGGCATTGTACTCAATGATGAGTTTGATGCATGACGAGTGGAGGGGCACTATAACCTCTTTATTTCTAGATACGAACCCTTTAGTAATTAAATGGGCTATATAGAAAGATTTCATAACTACTTTGGCAATATGATTGTCAAAGGAGAGATTACTATCTACCTGGGCCCTCAGATCTCTTATTACCTCTTCTGTATTAAGGGGGCTGCCACCTATGTGGTAATTCATGGGTGTTTTGTTTTTCCCAAACTGGATGACTATGAATTTTTTGGCATTTAGCTTGAAGCCATGACTTTGACACCAGGTGTCCGTCTCAGTAAGGCCCTTTTGGAGAATGTCCATGTCAGCCAGTGAGTCAATTATGGCTCCCAGTTTGCAGTCATCAGTGAACTTGGTTAGCCATAGTCCTCCTGTGTTTGGCTGTACTTCTGAGAAGTATATGCCAAACAGTAGGGGTCCCAGGATCGATCCTTGTGGGACACCACTTGTGACTGGTTTAGAGTCGGACCTGGAGTGCGATATTTTTACCATGTGAGTTATGTCTGTAAGCCAGTTGGCAATCCATCTCATGATGTAGGGGTTTATGTTCAGGTTGGCAAGTTTTTCTATAATTCCTGAGTGGGGAATGGTGTCAAAAGCCTCTGTGAGGTCAAGATAGGCTGTGTGAACTACCTTCTGATCATCTATGGCCTTGGTGACTGTCTCGAAGAAGTCAACCAGGTTTAGTAGGCATGATCTGCCCTTAACAAAGCCGAACTGGGTCAGGTCAAGTGTTTGGAGGTTCCCAATGTCTTTGTTAATGAGTTCCATGATGATGCGCTCCATAGCCTTGCAGACCAGGCTAGTCAGGCTTATGGGGCGATAGTTACCAGGGTCAGTTGTGGCCCCTCCTTTGTGGAGCGGAATAACTGTTGCTGCGTGCCATTCTATGGGCACATAGCCTGTGGAGAGGCTGAGGTTGAACAGTGTATTTAGGTGGGGGGTTAGTTCGTTCTGTAGTTCATGCAAGACGCAGCCTGGGACACCATCTGACCCCAATGACACTGTGCTTTTGGCTTTTGAAAGGGGTTTTTTCACCTGTGTGTCTGTGATTTCCAGGACACTACACTTTTCCAGTATTGTTGTGGGCCCTTTTGGGGGTGAGAGGGGGGTGAAGTTTGCACTGAATCTATCTGCCAGGATGTTGGCGATATCAGTGGGTTCAGTATATTTTGTACTATTTTGCAATACCTCAGAGCATATCTGCAAGTTGCCACTTAGATTCTTGACATAGCTAAAGAAGGCTTTGTGGTTATCTTTTGAATCCTTGGCTATTTTTCTTTCAAAGTTAGCCTTGGAGGACTTTATGAGGGACCTTAGTTTCTTACTGATACTGATCAGGGATGTTTTTCCTTCTAGGGATTTGCTTTTTTTCTGAACTAGTTTCCTCCTTCTATTGTATAGCCTGTTTATGGCTAGGGTCCACCTGACTGGTTTCCTTCTCTTAGAGGAGTGAGTCTTGGTTTTGCTAGGGAAAGCATGATCCATGCATCCTTGTAGGTGTTCATAGAGTGAATTTGTAAAGGTTTATGCATCTTGGGCAACGTTATCCTTTAGCGTGGGGGCTGTGAAACTTACCACCTCTGTCTTAAGTAAGGTGAAATTTGCTTTAGAAAAGTTTTTGCTGGGGTTTCCTTAGTTGGGGGTGGTGGTGGGGTGTGGACATCCAGAGTGATTAGTTTATGATCTGATCTAACCAGTGATGGGTTGACCTCTGGTGTGGAACACCTGTCACCTATGTTGGTGATGACTAGGTCCAATATGTTTTCACCTCTGGTAAGGGAGTTTACCAGCTGATCCAGGTCATTTGAGTTGATAAATTCCAGGAAGTGCTGGACCTGGGAGTTTGTACTTGAGTAGTTTTCCCAATTAATGGTAGGGTAATTGAAATCGCCCAATATCAGAGTGTTTGGTAAGACCTTCATGTTTTCCAGTGTCTCCAGAAAGGTGGAGTGGTGGTCCTGGGTCATGGAGGGTGATCTGTTGCAGGCCACAATTTGCATTGCAGATTTGCCTGATGTTAGTTTTAAATGGATGATCTCGGAGGTATCATGCTGCGCCACTAACCTGGAGGTGTAGGTATTCTTGATGAATATGGATACACCCCCTCCTTTTGTGTTTCGGTCTATGTTCTGTGGCCGAAATGTGTGGTATGAGTTATAGCCCAGTAGTGCTGGGGTGCTCTGTGGAGCCTTGAACCAGGTTTCAGTTACTGCACAGATGTCGACGTTCTCCATACGGAGGAGTGCTTCGTGCACATGCATTTTGAGATTTAAACTCCTGGCATTTTTTTGTTTGTGCTGTTTACGGAGGTGGGTTTGACTTTTGAGCCTTGCCTAAAAAAGGCACTATGGGGGCAGCAAGAGCTTTGGCCAGTATTCGAAAGCCAAGGGGTGACAGGTGCAAGCCATCTCTTGTGAAGACACTGGATCCCCTTTGAATGATACCAGAAGCTTAGCCAATTGTTGAAATTGATCATTTTTTCTTTATACTGTGGTATCATTCTTGGTGAGGTCAGGATACTACTCAGGGTCAGGGTCATACCCACCTGGGCTACATGATCAGAGAGCTCTTCCATGTCTCTTTTCATGTAGTCCAGGGAGGTATGTCTCAGGATATTCACACCAACATGAACAATGACAGAGTCGTATTTGTACTTGTTCTGGAATGACCTGAGTGCTTGTGTTATGTGATGGATTCTGGCTCCCGACAGGCAACTAACAGTAACTTTCTCCTTGTCCAGCCTACTGAGTGGGACGTCAATGTGCCTGACTATAGAGTCACCTATTACTAGTGTGTTAGGTATGTTATTTCGCCTTAAGGGCTGTGATTGTGCGGCACACTGATTTTGTGTTTTATGTGTTGTCTGGTTTGTGACGGGAGGTGCAGGGTTTTTTTGTGTCTGCTTTGGAAGTCTGTGATGCTTTTGCAGGTTTTTATTTAGAGCCTCCGAGTATGATTTTGTGTATTTATGTGTATTTTTTGCCAGTGCTGATTTAGTATGTCTGTGTGAGGCTGGATGTGTGGTGCAAGTGTTAACCTTCGCCTCATGACTGCTTTTTCCAGTCTTGGGTGGAGAGAGCTTAGCCTCCAATTTAGCTATATAATTGCATCTCTCACATATGTTAATATTTTGTGGTAGGAGGAGTGGGTTGTCTGTGTACTTGAGGCAGTTGTAACATTGCTTCAGGATACCCAGGTTCACCAGCTGGACTGGGGAGTATACCTGAAATTGCCCTTTGGTCATGTCTGAATAGCAGGGTGAGTTGCTTAGTTGCTTGGTTGGTGAGGGGTGAATAATGAGCCTTGCCCTGCTGGGCAATCAAGTGTCAGGGTATATTAGTGCTTGCTATTAGGTCTGAGCAAGTTCTGGACTGTAGGATGCTTTTTAAGTGCTTAGGTTGAGAGTTAGTCTACTTTCAAGGGAAAAACTGAAGAGGACACTTGGTGGAGCCGGGATAAATTTAGCCCTAGCTAACTGGCGCTGCCCAGATGTGCAAAACCGTGCAAACATGTTTTTTCCAGTAGGGAAATGAAAGAGATAGAAATTAGCCCAAAATGGCCCATAAACTACTAACTTCTGGGCTGAAACCACTCCTCCAGTGACAGATGGCTGCTCAAAGCTCCCTCTCTCACAGGTGAACAGAGAAACCTCCCTCTATCCAAGTAAGGTATGGGCAACTCAAAAAATTATAACAGCCCTGAATTCAGCACTAGCCTGAAAACTGGACTATACTAGCTTAGAAAGGTGGGAAACAAGGAAAACATTTTTTTTTGAAAAGATAAGGCAAAAACAGTAAAAATACACTTAAAACATCTTTAAACGACTACAAACAGTAAACATACACTTAAAACAGCTTTAGATGCCTACAATCAATCAGAAAAGGCTTTTAAACAAACTACCCAATTAACCAGTAAAAAAAATCTCAAAACTGAGCCCTGTTCCTGTAGTCTTCAATCAGGCAAGTTCTAACTGCACACTCCTGCCACTGAGGTGCAGGGGGAAACTTCTCCAAAAAAGAAGGCCTGGATTAGTGCTCAAGTTATACAAACAAAGCTAGATTCAGCAGGCCTGGATCTAGTCTATGCTACAGCAAACAAGGCGCACCAATTTCAGTAAGAAGCAGTTCAAATATGCAAGCACTATAAGCCTTTAACCAGAAATTCCCAACTCAGAAGGGCAGAGTCCAGCCTCTCCTCCCTCAAGAGTACAGACCACAAACCTTCTTAATGTAAAATAACTGGCCTGAAGCCCAAGTGCTTAAACCAGAACTAATACACTTTTAGATTAACAGACACTGAGCCCTCAATCAGCAGTTCCCAACTTAGAAGGATGTAAGCTACCTGTCCTGCCACAACAGTGCAGACCACAAACCTTCTTAATGTAAAACAACTGGTCTGAAGCCCAAGTGCTTAAACCAAAAGGCTTAGAATGATAGCTACACTTTAATCAGGTTACTACCAAGCAGTAATACTTATAACTGAATACTTTTAAGAAGGCCTGGATTAGTGCTCAAGTTATGCAAACAAAGCTAGATTCAGCAGGCCTGGATCTAGTCTATGCCACAGCAAACAAGGCGCACCAATTTCAGTAGAATCAGTTCAAATATGCAGGCACTATAAGCCTTAATATCACTAACAAATCATTGTGTGGGCTGCAATCTGATATTACTGGGCCTCATTTGAATTACATACTTCAAAATATTTTGTGAATGCATAGTAATGCATGACCTGACACCGTATGCACTTTCTAGTGTTGTAATAGGAATATGTTAACTGTGTTTCTATCTGTAGGTCTTTGACTTCCATCATTGAAAAGAGATGTTCCATCTGTACTGCTTTGGTGGATAAATATGTGATGAGACCATCATATATATCAGAATTCATAATGGTGATGTAAATATACAGGTATTTTAAATGCTAGGCAACACTGGATTTGAACCCAGGACCATGTGTACCAAAGATTAATGTTTTCAAAGCATTTAACAGACTAAGCTGCTGAGTCACTGTTACAGCATGTGTATTTTTTAATATATAATTTCACACTTACATGCTGTTACATATATCATTTACATCCATTATTATGTGTATGGCTTTATAGGGATGTATTTCTCCACCAGAGTTCCAGTTAAACACATATTTTTCCAGTAATGTTTTAGCAGATGTATTTTTAAATGTTGCAGATATAGTTACACAGTTATCTGTTGCTAGATACCTCACTTACATCCATTATTATGTGTCTGGCTTTATAGTGATGCATTCCTATACCAGAGTCCAGGTTACAGTCCCATTTTTCTATTACTCTTTTATCAAATTTGCACATTACAGCATGATGCATAGCATTGCTTAAACACACTTAGTGTTAATTAACAGCTGTATGGCTTGGTGGGTTGATGCACTGGTCTGCATGTCTGATGGTCCTAGGTTTTAAATTAGGTGCAGGTGCACTTTTTGAATGTGAATAATATTTTTTCACACACATATAGCAATATAGCACCATTTAGCTTAGCTTAGCAATGCTGCATGATGCAGCATCATACAAAAATCTTTAAAGAAATGAAAAATAGGGAGATAGAACAGTGGTGAAATGGGGTGCAAGCAGGGGGAAAACATAGTGAAAGGCAGGCAGGTGTGTGCATGAAGGGTGTAGGAAAGAAACATAGTTAGCCATTTCTTTTACAGCAGCAATGATGCAATTTAACACATTTTAGCTGAATTTGGACTGTCCCCCCTCACCAGAGAGAGGGGTGAGGACAACATAAGTGTGTTGTCAAGCCAATTGGACCAAATTAAGAGAGCTATGTATGGGGAAATATTTGTTTTGTGGACAGGTGCCCATTTTATTTTATTTTTTTAAGGTGAGAGTGGTATATTGGGGAAGGGACATAGGTATGACTAGGGAAGGTAAATTGGGAAGGTGAAGAAGCTTTTGCAGACAGACAAGACAGACAAGACAGCAGACAAGGTTGCTGTGTGACACAAGAGGGAGGTGAACACCTTGACTGGGGAGGGTGTTGTGGAATCCCAATCCCATGGATGTCAGGCATGGTAGCAGTGTGACTCAAGTGCTCACCCATGGGACTGTCAGCACTTCACCTTCACTGCTGCTGTGAAGGCAGTGGCCAATGCCCGTGTCTGGGGCGAGGCTGCGCCATCAGCATGGACAGCATGCTCTCCATCATGTGTAGGTGTACACTAACAGTCTGGTGCAGCAGCCCACTCACCAAGCCTGGCATTTCATCACAGGTGGCATAAGCACCCCCTCTACTTCCACTCCCAGAGGGGAGATCACCCCCAGCCTGTAGTGCAGCTACCCAATGTAGTAGGTAGTGCAGGGGCAGCAGAGGGGGTGTCACCAGGCTGCGGTTCAGACATGCTGGGCTCTGGTGACACAGCTGGAGGAGCCAAGGTAGGTGGATCACCTGGAACTGGCCTACCTTGTCATGCTGTAGGAAATTAAATATAAACATAAGGTAAAAATAAACAAATGTAATTAACAACATAATAGAAAATAATGATGGGTAATGGAAAGCAATAGAAAGGAATATAATGAGGAACACTGCAATAAATAACGTTAATGAAATTATTGTAACAGCAAAGCAATATGAAATTATACATAAGGCCAGCATAAAAGATAATTATTAATAATGTATTAATATCAAATCATAATAATAACTATACTTAATAAATTAAAGAAGAGAAGGGGTGGGGCAAGAGAGGAAAAAAAGAACATTATTAACTCTGCAGATAATATATAACTACACAAACTACTACTACATACTTCCACATATGTCTGATTTCAGTTGTGAGAACCGTGACTACTAATACTGTATAGATGATGTTGCACGTACATAGCTCTCAAACTGTTAGCACGAGAAATTATGGGCCAAGCCCTACCAAATGTTGGTAGAAAGGCACAACTACAGGGAGCATTTTTACATAGTCTGCTCATACATTAGTAGCAAGGTGTTCTGATAACTGATTTGCCATTAAATTGCATTCCAAGCAATGTCATATATCTGCAAATCAAGGACCAGACATATGAGGCAGTAGTGACTGCATTCTGCAAAAATCATGACAGTTAAGAGGTATGTTCGTGTACACTAATTACACTACACAGCTGGTCATTTCTCAGTTGGCAGCCATGGGATTAGAAATCACAAGCAGTGACTACAGGAATAATGTACACTTAGTTTGAATATGATTTCTCAAAGCAGCATCTCCTTTAAGACTTTTATTGCAACATTTTGTGTGAAGTCGGACATTTACACACATGCATAGCTGTGTCTGATACTGGATTGCATCCCACAAACAGTAACCACAAGAATAATGAGCACTTTATTTGAAAACTATGATAGCACCATCTCCTTTTACACTTTATTATTTAATGTCACTTTAAATCTGGCATTTACACAAATGTATCGTCTGTCTAGGATTTCTGTTAACTTACCCATATACCTTGTTCATTTACAGAGTGATGTCTATAGCATATTTTAGGAAAAATTATCAGAACTCTCACTTGACCCTTAATCTGGGTATTGCACTACATTTATTTCTGACATTTGTTGGTACATTATTTTTTCATAGAAATGTAATAGTTGACTGCTGTTGGATTGGAACACACATGCAGTGGGATTCAAAGATGGCCGCCATTCTGTAAGCACTGCTAATCTACAGCTCTTCAATACTCTTGGAATAAAATCAACCCAGAGGAAATACCAGGACCTATTTAAACAAAATATACTGAATCAACAACTCTAATCTATATCCAGAAAACCAGAAAAGGGAAAATAAACCTGAAGAATAAACAAATCTATCAAGATTACATCAGATTATCTGGAGCTGAGAGAAGAAACAGGGAAAAGAAGCCGTGTGTTCAGGGTACTTTACACATCCACTTCTACCTATAAATCAAGATGCCTTACTTCCAAAAAATGTCAAAAGAAGATAAAAATATGGACACTACAACAACAAAAACCAAAATCTCAGAATTATTGTCTCCGGAGAAAGATTTGAACTCTAAAAGGCAGAAAGTAACAAAACTACAGGACACTGCAAAATCAGGGAATAAAAATAAAACAGATCAACTAGCAAACCTGGATAATGTAAAAACTGCTTTACTGCCTATCCAGGAGGCAATAAAAGAAATGTCTGCTCAACTGCAATCATTTGGAACTTCCTTCAACCAAATCTTGGAAAGAATGGACAAATATGAAGCCAAAACAGTGGAGAATGAGGAAAAAATAGCCCTGCCATCTAAAAAAGCTGACTCACATGAAGCAGACATACAAACCATGCAAGCTAAAATTATTGACCTGGAGGCAAGATCCAGAAGGAATAACATAATCATTAGAGGCATTCTGGAAAATATACAGCACAATGAACTGATTCCTTCTATCATACATATATTTGTAACACTACTCAAAGACCAAAAAACAGCCCAGCAAATAATAATTGAGAGAGCTCACAGAGCCCTGAGAGAATCCCAAACTTCAAAAATTTCAAGACCAGTCTATGTCCAATTACTTAACTTTCAAGATGTTAATAAAGTACTATTATCTGCAAAGAAAAATGGGGGTCCCCTAATATGGAGCAACAACAAAATCTCTCTAGCCCAGGATTTGCCTCTTCAAATTAGGCAAGTCAGACAGCTTATGTCTCCTTATTGTAAATTTCTAATTGATAAAAATCTCAAATTCCAAATGAAGTATCCAAATACTTTGCTATTTTCTGTGGATGGGGTTAAGTACTCACTTACCAACATCACAGAAGCAAAATCTACCTTTATGTCTGTTTTTAAAAGAATTCCCGCCTTGGATAACTAACTGCACCTTCCGATGCGATCACCGAGCCTCCGAGATCAGATAGAACTCAAAAGAACAGCCGTGGGCTTACTTTTCCTTTAGTTTGCTCCTGCCTTACTCCAGGCTGCTTTTTTGGATTGGCGCGACCCTACTTCTCATTTTCCAAGCCATGAGGGCCCCAACAGGAAGTGCACAACATCTGCATCACGCTTGCTTTCCCATGGGAGGAACTGAAAATCCTTCTGCTGCTACAGAAGCCGTTTTAAGAGGTGACACTTCTGGAAGTCCGTCTACATACTCAGTCCCCCTTTGAGAAGCTAAGTAATCAGCTTAGCTGCCCAGAAGCTCGGAAAAAGATCAATGGAACTGTAAATAAAAAAAAAAAGTAATATACTGATGAGAAATCTCTAATAATGAAAATGTTACAGTTTAAGCACATAGTCTTTCTACACACAGATACCAAAAGTTACTTTTAAATGTCACCATTTATACCTAATGTTTCCAGCTTCATATAATATTAATAGAGTTACCAAAGTATATTACACTGCTAATAGACATGAAAACACTAAATGGTAATACAACAAACTACATATTCTTAAAGGAACACACTCCTGAGGTTTTAAACACAGGGTTTATTTTCAATTATGGTAAATTTAATATAGCTTATTGTGCCCTCTATAAACCTTTAATTATACTTAATAGGAGAGCATATGGCAGGTTTGGTACCTTATAAAAAATCAAACCTGTTATAATCTGCATAACATGAGAATCCTTGTGCTAGCATTAACACACACACTAGAGCTGAAATATCTATTCTATATAAAATCACTTTTATTACATTAATATGTCAGGACTTGATGCTGGTTAAACATTACACTGAAAGTAGAAAATGCAGTAAGTTAATACAAATTATAATACAAGTAAAATATAATACTGTACTACATACAGAAACATATTAATAATACCTGAGAACTCAGCTTTAAAGCATCCTACCTTGGAAAGTATATTGTTGACCTAGGTAAAATTTAACCTCATAGAACTGCAAATAAAGTCCGCACATACTATTATTCAATAATAATATAAAGGTACAATCCTTTTTGATGTGCCCAACATACCAAGTGAATTTTATTTTGGCACAATATACCTAATCACAGTTCACGTGAATGCATACAGTACTCAATGCATTTGATGCTGAAACAAACATAACATGAGCTTGCTTAACATTGATGATAAAGGAATACATAGGTTAATGCATTCAATCTACTACAAAGTTTAGATTGGAACTAGGTGTTCTCTTGTATTACTTACTGGATAATGCATTAAGGGTAGTAGAGTACTTATTTTCTTTTTGTTTCTATCCTATATTCCACAATGCTATAATAATAATAAGGTTCACACCTACTTGAATTGATCTCTAATGATTGCCTAACTATGTGTATCTATATTCATGTATATGCATATGTGTAGATTGTTATATAGTTATATTGTTTCCTCCAGGACTCATCAGAATAAGAATGGGTAAAATAAATCAGCTGACATGTAGCAAATCTGTTGTAAAATAAAAGTAGGATTAAGATCTTCTTTAAACATAAGGCCATCCAAGATTGAAACAACACAAGGGCAAGGGTAATAAAAACGGTTTGAGTAATGATTCTGGGTAAGTTGCTTAAATGAATGTTACCTGCCTTTCGGCAAGATCAAAATTGGTCAAAATAGTTTTTTTTCAACTTTAATACCGTACTATATATCTCACAAGAAGAGACGTGGATTGCAGAAGTAGTGTTTGTTAGGGAATGAGTGGGATAGGCTTTGTACAAACATGTGTTAGGTCACACAGGGCCAGTAAGACTCTTTCACCCCTGGTATGCTAATATACAAAGTATTTATATACCAATAATACAAACAAGTACAAAAAACAAATCTTGTAAGGTCCTGTTAAATTCCTGGTCCAGGAGATTAGTGGGTAGGCACAGGGAAGGGACGGGAATAAAAGAATGCTTTCATAACATGTTTTTGATAAGAAATAAAAACTTCCCAATATACTTACACAAATGTTCAAGACGTCTTTCACAAAACAAATAGCTTTATAAATGTGGTAAATAGACTCATGGAACAGTAAAGGGCTCCAGAACATTAAGAAAAGGAAACTGTTTCTACACCTAGCTCTACAGTCTAAGGCAATCTTTCTACTAATTCAAGAAACACACTTAACTAATGAACAATGGTCGGATATCAAAGAAAAAAGTGGATAAGAGAAATTATAGCTTCTGAAGGCAAAACAAACAGTGCAGGAGTAGCTATAATCATTAAGAATCATTACAAAGATAACATCTTAGAATCCAAAATAGATAAAAAAGGAAGATGGTGTTATATAATCCTTTCATCTCCTGTTTAGGATAAACCCATTTTACTTCTCAATGTATATGCATCGTGTAATAACCAGCACTCCTTTTTCGCCTCATTGTACCCTATCTTAAACCAATACAATAACCACTACACGATCATAGGAGGGGACTGGAATACATATCAGAACCTGAAAAAGGATAAATCAAGTCCACAGAGATCATGCAACAAGCAAGCAGTTTTAACATTAAGCGGACTTAAATATGACTTTAATTTATATGATCCCTTCAAATATGGTAACAACACAAATAACTCAAATAATTTCACATTTTACTCCAGCTGTCATAAAATGTGGTCGAGAATTGACATTTTTCTAATTTCAGAAACACTAATTAATCTTGACCCCGCAGTATCCGTGCATACTCGTTACCTATCGGACCACTCTAAAATGACCTTATACATTAACAAGACCACCAAAAACAACTTACTACATCAGGGATATAACTGGTCTTTAAACCCCAATCTCTTAAATAAAAAGGAAATAATTCAGGAAGTACAGGATATTCTTAAAAGGTCCCTAGACAATTTAATAAAACAAAATCACCTTCCTGATATCGAATGGGCAGCAACTAAAGCCCAGATAAGAAGTATCTTTCTCCAGAAAGCATCTCACTATAAGAGAATACAACTCAAAGAAGAACAACAACTAGAGGCTAAAATTAAATCATTGGAACAGGATCTGATTAAAAACTACAGCACACAAACTGAAACAGAACTACTGAAATGCCAGAAAGACCTATTCTTGGTTCACAACAATAATTTATCATTTTATGAAACTAAAATGCTTGCAAAATATGCTAACCATATACAAACACCGTCACGAGCACTATCAAGGATTATTAATCAGTCTAAATCACCTTCTCATATTTTGGAATTATCTTATAAGAATAAGATCTACACAAAAACCGAAGACATTATCAAAACTTTTGAAGTTTTATACTCACAAATTTATGGAGAACAAAAACACCTACTTACAAATCAAAACAGTACAGACTTCCTACAAAAACTAAACTTTCCGAAAATTGATGTGAAACAACGTAAAGAATTAACAGAGCCAATAACCATAGAAGAAATAATAACAACAATCAAAAAATTGAAATCACACAAATCTCCCGGCCCAAATGGCCTTAGTGCAGAGTTTTACAAAACATTCTATCTCATCGCTGCACAAATATTATATCATGTATTAAACTATATAATAAACAATAAAATTAATGATATATACTTTAATGCATCCAAAACAATATTTATACCCAAAGAAAAGGCAGATCCTCAAAACCCAGATAGTTACAGACCCATATCATTACTCAATATTGATACTAAAATTCTAACATCTATCCTGGCTAATAAACTGAAAAAAATAACGGATATAATTATTTCGAGTGAACAATCTGGTTTTTTAACATCTAGACAAACCAGTGACAATACATTAACACTGCACACACTAATTTCATATGCTAACCAGAATAATCAAAATATATATGCACTAATTATAGATGCTCATAAGGCCTTTGATAGAGTCAACATACATTTTTTATTCCAAATCCTACCTTACTTTAATATACCCCAAGAATTTATTTTAACCCTACAAACACTATACAACAACCCTTATACAACATTATATATAAATAAAAGGTGGTCTGATAGAAGAAAAATTAGAAATGGCACACACCAAGGGTGTCCTTTATCTCCATTATTGTTTAACCTATACCTAGAACCCCTATTTTTAAACATCAAACAAAATGTATATCATAATGCCCCAGTAATATACAACACAAAAATTTCCTTGTCAGCCTTTGTCGATAACCTCAACATATACTGTACAACACCAACCACAGACACCAAAAAAATACTATCTGCTATCGAAGACTTCACACTAATTTCAAACTATAAAATAAACCTAAAAAAACTAACATCTTCCCTTTAAAAACTCCGAAACCTTTCTCACTGCTCCCATTGATAGGTCAAATAAAATCTGAAGAAAAGATTAAATATTTAGGAATTACATTCTCTACAGATAATAAAAACTTCTATCGTAATAATATCAGACAAAAGTAGGATCACATTCTACTTGATTTAAAAAGATGGAAAAATCTGAAATTACCACCATTAGCTAAAGTCTCAGTTATTAAAATGAATATCTTGCCCAGATTTTTATACATCTTCATGTCCTCCCAGTTATCAATACCTAAGAATTTTTTCAAGCAAATTCACACTGAATTTGCTAAATTTATATGGGAGCCAATAAAATGCAGAATCTCATATGATAAACTGATGACTCAGAAAAACAAAGGTGGATTAGACCTACCAAATTTCGAAAACTACTATTCAATCATAAATGCCAATAGAACTTTAAGAATTGCAAATTACAATAAGCTAGGAACCAGCTGGACCCCACACTGGGTAAAAATAGGTTTTAAACATATTGAAATCCTGAATATTAATCCCAAATCAATACCTTTCTTAAGTAATAAAAGCATCAAAGCATATAACCTATTGGAATGCCTTAAAAATTCTATAATATTAACACAAAGTCTTTTTAAGTTAGTAAATCTCCTTCAAACCATGATGATACTACAACCTATTCACAAAAATCCTAACTTGAAAATTAATAACCAGCTACTAGACCTGAAAAAATTCCCATTTATAATTAATATAACATTACAAGATCTTTACCCATATTTGAACTGCCCCACTCACGAAATAAGCAACCAATTGGGCCTTCCCAAGACATATTTGACAATCTTAAGACAGATTAAAGAATTGTGTATAAGCTACCTGCAGGATATAAACATCAATAAAGATGACTTAATGAAATGTAACTCATTATGGCAAGCCATTCTACAACACAGTAAATTTATAACATGTTCATATAAAATGATCAAGGACCTGAAATTTCAAGAACACATACTCTTATCAAATTTTTGGAAAGAAAAAATACCATTGGTAGAAAACCATAAAATATTACAAGCAATCAAGCTAACAATAAAATCCATACCTCTTCAAAAGTTAGGATTTACTCAACTCATGATATATAATAATGCTTATTATACACGCCTTAGACTACATAAATTTAACTCTAGGAACTCCCAGTTTTGCCCACATTGTAAAGATGAGATTGCTGGTGTTTTACATATGTTCTGGAGCTGTAAATGTGTATACAAACTTTGGAACTCCCTGAAAGTACAGCTACAAAAGATGGGATATCAATCATCAACGCTCACTTGGGAATTCATGATACTACATATTCCCCCAATTAACCTATCTAAAACTCAAACAATAATCCTCATTAATATCTTCCTATTAATGAAACTTTACATAGCTACAAACTGGCTGACCCCATCTAAAATCTCATGGAATAACTTCAGGAACCTAGCGATAAAACATATATTATCCCACAAATACATAATAAACAGACAAAACAAACCCCCCAATATTTTGAAACATTGGGAACAAATTTTCAATATAATACTTGCATAAAACATTGATTTTGGAAGACATTTACAACATACACAGTAAAATCATAACATTATAAAGCATTATACTAACCTGATGGTTCTAACCCTGGAGAAAACAACGCTTATCTCTTTCCATACTATCAAAATATGAAAGCATTCATGTAAATAGTGTAAATATGTTCTAAAAATATTGTTGTTGTATCAGTTATATACCACCTGTGTTTACTCTTGTGAAATGATGTATATTGAAAACAAACAATAAAGAAATATTATTGAAAAAAAAAAGAACACACATGCAGTGAATACAGGAATAGTGAACCCTTTATTTGAAAACATTACTTATCAAAGCACCATCTCCTTTTACACTTTATTGCTTTGTGTCACTTCAAATCTGGCATTTAAACACATATATCATCTGTCTAGGACTTCTGTTAACTTACCTGTATACCCTGTTGATTTACTGAGTGCTATCTATAGCGTATTTTAGAAAAAAAATATCAGTACTCAAGATTGACCCTTAATCTGGGTATTGCACTACATTTATTTCTGATATTTGTTGGTGCATTATTTATTAGTTAATATGTAACAGTTGACTGGTGTCGGATTTGAACACACATGCAGTGAATACAGGAATGAACACTTGTTTGAAAAGATTAGTTATCAAAGTACCATCTCCTTTTAAACTCTTTTGATAAAGTTGCTTCAAATGTGGCATTTAGACACATGGATAGCTATCCAGGACTTCAGTAATCTTACCCAGATACTGTGTTTATTTACTGAATGCAATATACAGCATTATTTCAGACAAACTGAGCAGAACACAGGGTTGAACTTACTCTGGGTACTGTACCACATTTATTTCTGACATTTTTAGTGCATTCTTTATTCATTTACATGTAACAATTGACTGGTGTCAGATTAGAACACACATGCAGTGAATACAGGAATAGTGACCACTTTATTTGAAAACATTACTTATCAAAGCACCATCACCTTTTAAATCTGGGTAGACCACAATATTAACTGATGGTTGGAAGCTATGCTACACAGTACTGCATGCTTATTGCTCTACCATTTTAGATATGTACTGACACATTAATAAAGATGTAAGATGTCCCAAGTATGTCATACCTGAGTGTTAGGACTGCAACATCTGCATTTTCTTTACTGTACTATTAATTTATGCATTAAGTTATTACTTAGATGGCTTTCTTACTTATATACACTTGCTTCATCTTGGCCAGATGCCCAGCATGTTACTGGACATAGCTAGCCCTCTCTTCTGCAGCTGTGGTAAGAGGAGCAAACCATTATGCATACCAGTTTTGCACACATTCAGCTTGAATATTTATAAATTACTGTAAAACATACTTACATATCTGTGGGTTGTGCCCACCTCTCGCATCTTAGACCCAGGTATCCAAGGTTTCCCTCTTCTTATGCTTCAGGTCATCATAGTGGTGACAGCACTGCTTACCAGTGCTGGAGATACCAGTGGCACTGGTTAGGTCCCTGGTCAAACTATCCCAGGCCTCATACTGGCACTCTGAGCCCTTGCACTCACCCTACAGCAGCTGGGGTCTGTGTCTCTCTACCAGGATTCCAATAAAAACTTTGGACTCCTGCACACCCCACTTTTACACCCAAAAACACTCTCCCTCAGTAACTCCAACAGCCATACCCACAGTCAAGGTCAGGCTCCAAGGAATGATGTGAAATTCCTGCCTATTGGCCTTTATATAGGCTGCTTTCTTGCCTTTACACATCATACTGAAACTTTCAAAAAAGTACCCCATCACTTAGCATCATGCAGACTTGCAAATCCATGTTTAAGTGAAGCTTAGCAATGTGCAGCTTTTCTGACCATTTCTAACTATAACAATTATTTAATTTAAAGTCAACTGATGTTTCAGTCACCTGACACAGTTGCACAGCACAATATGTAAAAAAGCATTACTGCCCAGGACTCAACCTATCTAGCCACTAGGATAGTGCGGGTAACTGGAATATCTCCAGATATACTGGGAAAGTGCCTCTACATGTAGCACAGTTTCACTGTGTGGCTTTGCACTTTGCTAAGCACAGCAGACTGACAATAATTGAATACATCTAGTTTCTATTTTTAGTTGTTTAGCAGATGTATACTGTTTGAATACACCTTGCTATTCCTAGCTAAATAATACACCACATCATGTAAACAAGCACATGTCAAAAATACAAATTTTAATATTGATTGCATCCGGTTTCTATTTTTAGCTGTCTAGCAGATGTCTACTGCTTAAGTACATTACCAATGCCCAGCTAAGCAACGCGCTGCATCAGGCAAACAAGGGCATGAAAAATAAAATAAATAAAATAAAAAAGGAAAATTTAAATTATTAACATTGAGTGCATCCGATTTCTATTTTTCGATGTCTAGCGGATGTCTGATGTATATTCACACAAAACTAAGCACAGCTAGGCAATGCACCATACTTCACAAACTAGCAAATAAACATAAAAAAAATAATAAAATTGCAATTTAATAAAATAAAACGTCTGGTACACCTTTTGGTCCAGGTTAACAGGCCAAAAGATATTGTGTTGTGTTTACCAACTTTCTGGACAGCCCAGAATTAAAGGGCAGCCTATAATGTTAGTCTTAGATGGATTCAATAGCCATGTTTCTGTGATTTCCCTTGGCAAAGCACCATAATTAATATGTATGGGGTGCTGCTGAGGAGGAACCATGGCATGTACGAGGATACATCCCAGGTAGGCTCTAGAGCCTACATGGATTTTATTGAATCCTGGGGAGTGTCTTTTGTTTTGATGGTATAAATACTTGATGTTATGAAACATGCTTTGAAGTTGTAGTAACTAAGATTTTTATTTTTTCTAGACAATAATGGATTTGATGCATGACTTTATCTTACTTCATTCTCATCATGTTGCTCAGGCTCATAATAGCATGATGGGCTGCAGCACGCAGCTTTCATGTCAAAAATAAAATGTTTATGCTATGACATTTTGTATGTTTTTGATTTTTGATGTGTACCAAAGTTTAATTTAACATGGACAGATTCATCAGCTGCATAATACATATTCTTAAAGTGCTTCTGCCTCATAGATTACATACCTCATTAACACTATGTACTTCACTTAAGAATAAAGACCTACATCCTCATTTATCAACAGGTGCTGGTAGTCTGGAAATTGGCTACAAAGAACATGACTTTTCATCTCAAAATCATGACTAAATCTATATCAACTCAAATAAGAAAAGGCTGAAAAAAATGGAAGAAGTTTTAAACGGATATTCAGATGAGCTGATAAAACTGTAAAAATCAGAGAACAAAATAAAAAAAGGCTGTCTGAGTATGAGGCTGCTCATAAAGAGAAAAACATGACTACATCAAAATTTGAAGAGGCACATAAAAATAGCAAAACTTTATTGGGGTTTTCACCAGATAGTGTCCTGTACCTTCTGCATCCATCTACCACTGTAATCAACACAAAGGTTACTGTAACACTGAAAAAATGATGAGCAACAGAAGTGACCCAAAGCTTGATGAAGAATTACATTAATGTGACCTCCTAACAAAGGTCATGTTGGTTAAACTTGCGATTTTCCTTACTAAAACCACAATCATTTTCCTTATTCCTTATCTCCTTTATCATGCATGCTGTACTTTTGCTTCATTTATCTTACCTTCCTCACCTCTAAGAAATTCTGCCACCAGCAACACCAAACTGGAGAATTTGTTTTGTGGGACAGGAGTCAGGTATCCTTATGGTCCATTTACTCATTCCTGGGAAGTCCCATCAGCCCGTACTTTCTTCTAGTTATAAGTGACAGGTTGTAGATAATCAATCAGGTTGCTGATCCCTTGGAGTATCCTACCCTCAGGCAGCCTGCAGACTCACCATAGCTGCTCAGTGAACAAGAAGAAGGTTGCATGCTCATGCACACACTTCATCTTCCTTGGCTCAGCATGAAAGTCCATGTCAAACATATTATCAGCCAATGTGGCCAGTACCTCTGGATGATCTACTTAATCACTCATAGGTGCTTCAGTGCAACAGGCCTAGCAGCATCCTTCCCACCAAGGATGAGTAAGTTGACATTAGACATTAAAGTTCTTCCTCCCATGCCCAGACTATCAGATGCCCCTGCTGCTGACTGACTATGGGTCATCTGGCCTCTAGACAAGGCTTCATCTTTCAATGCCACATGATCAGCTGTATGCATATCACATACTTATGTTTTTGGTTGCTAAAAGCATTTTCAATGATCTCAGACTGTACTGTGAGAATTTGCTTATGTTTTGTAAATATATTATGGTTGGTAAGGAATGTACTTTTACTGACATAATTATTAATATAAGTAATAACTATAATTGTTGTTCAAAATATGTGGTCTATATTGCTGTGTGCCAAGCATGTAGAGCTTTTTACACTGGTAAAACTGAACGAATGTTAAAGCAGTGTATTTAAGAACATATATATGATATTAATAATAAAAAGTATAGTAATGCTCTAGCAAGGCATATTATAAATAATACTGATCATTATTTTAAATTTTCTGTCTTGGAACAGGTTGTATCAAATGTTAGGGATGGGTCTCATGCTTTACATTTAGAGTTGAGGGAACTGTACTGGCAGTTGTTCTTAAATGCTTTCAGTTACCCTGGACTGAATGAACAGTGTTCTATAGCCTACCTTTTAAAAATAAATAAAAAGTTTAGATATATAGAATTTACAACATCATTTGATGATAAGGAGGTTTATTTATAATGATTTTTTATTAATAATATTTAAAAAATATTTTATACTGGTTGGTATGCTATTTCTCTCCAATTGTTGGAAATGGTCACATGATTTGTTTGGTGGGGTATTTAAATATGGTTCTGAAATTGTATTTTATACTTCTGAAGAAGTCCTGACTGTAAAGACAAAAGTGCTTAAATATTTGAAGTTCTGTCATTAAAATTGTGTATTTTAACTGCCGTGGATTCCTTGATTCATTGCTGCACCTTGGATTTGTGTTTGTAGATTGCTTTAGTTTGAGGCACTTGCTTTTGCTGGGCCTTCATCATCTTTGTTTTTTTGTATATTAATGTTATCATTTGTGTGAAGCTTCAGTGTACCTCTCCATATTAAAATTGGGCTTATTTGTATTGCATGTTGCATAGTAATTATCATTTCTATAGAGATTTCTTTTTGCCTATGGTGTCTATTGAAAATAGACATTCATTCCAGTTGGACAATCCATTTAACAATCACAAAACAAGCAAACAGCTGTGTTCACAGATACCATCACTACTATATGTCAGATGAAGAATATCCTATGGCATAGCTGCTGTCTTGAGAAACACACATCTCATAGAAATGGTTATATGTTATTACTTGTTCAATGCAGAAATGTACTTGTGCAGTGCACTGTAGCAGCCCTCAGTGCACCTTTCTCATCAGATGTGTACTTCTGCAGTGCACTGTAAGAGCCCTCAGTGCACCTTTCTTATCAGATGTGCACTTGTGCAGTGCACTGTAGCAGACCTCAGTTCACGTTTCTTATCAGATGTGTACTTGTGCAGTGCACTGTAGCAGACCTCAGTGCACCTTTCTTATCAGATGTGCACTGAGTAATAAGTTATACTCCCTGAGTCCTTGTAAGGAAAGACAATTCGCCTTTTGGTGACAGGATATCATCTTTTTGGCCTTTCTACATTATATTTTTCTGGCCTAATAGATAATTCTTATCTTTTTGTTTGCCTTGTGAGTTCTTGTGTCTACATGGTGCTCTACTAGCTGTGTATACTCTGATCAAACAGTGAACATACCCCAGAGTCTCGTAGTGCTCAGATCTTCTGAAACTGTATATAGAATAGCTGTATTGACAATATAGCCACAGTCACTGAGGTGTCAGTATAAAGGAGATTTACTTCAAAACTCTCCTCCAGTTCTATTGTATCCTCTGCAGATCTAAGTACTAGTGTTTATCTATTCAATTATTTGACATTTGTTTACCAGGATGGTCTGAATGGATCTACAGAACCCGTTTTCAGCAGAGGCCTGGGGAGAAAAGCTCCACATACAGTACAATACAGGTATAGTATAATACAATACAATGCAAATACTTTAGAAATACGATACAAAAATAAGGTGAAAGAACAAACTGCTACAAGATGTTGCAATACATTACTACACATCTATAACACATAAATTTCCAGTGGACCAACCAAAGGCAAAGAAAGCTCACACATCTATAAAAACAACAAAAACAGCTTTAATAGGTAAGCACTTTTGTGGTGATAGCACACCACTTCATCAGACCAATACAACTATATCAATACATTCATATATATATAGTACAAACAAATCAACCACGGCACCAATCTCATCCATCTTGTGAAATTTGTGCCTTTGAAACTCTGCCAGCCAGCATTTTTATTTATTTAGTTTGTTTTGCTGCTTCTGTTTTTTTGACACTGCTAACTTACCTACTACTCAAACATACAAGTGAATCAAGTAATGCATAAATATACTAATTAGTTTCCACTCAAACATACAAGTGAATCTAGTAATGCATAAATATACTAATTAGTTTCCACTCAAACATACAAGTGAATCTAGTAATGCATAAATATACTAATTAGTTTCCACTCAAACATACAAGTGAATCTAGTAATGCATAAATATACTAATTAGTTTCCACTCAAACATACAAGTGAATCTAGTAATGCATAAATATACTAATTAGTTTCCACTCAAACATACAAGTGAATCTAGTAATGCATAAATATACTAATTAGTTTCCACTCAAACATACAAGTGAATCTAGTAATGCATAAATATACTAATTAGTTTCCACTCAAACATACAAGTGAATCTAGTAATGCATAAATATACTAATTAGTTTTACAGTGATTTACAGTGTACTAAACTAAATCGTATGCATAACATACAATATATAAAAGTCATATATTCAGGGAACTACATATAGCTTAAACAAATAAATTATTTTTCACTCTGCTATACATGTTTTCACAAGTAGCAGCTCAGAATAGGACAGATTATGAGGTTTTCTATGATTCAGAAAGTAAACAGAAGATACAGATCTAGGAAATAGTTGAAGGCCATGGACAGTAAGGGAGAATAAAGGAGAGTGGAGAACAGGGGTCAGTACTATTTGAGGGCAAAAGTTAGGGTAGGGTGCCTGCGTGTGTGTGTGTGTGTGTGTGTGTGTGTGTGTGTGTGTGTGTGTATGTTGTCCATGTCAACATAGAATGTATTTTGACAGTTCTTAGTAATTTGAACATAGGGCAGTGTCCAATTTCATAACTATCTGTGTAACAAAGGAAAAATACTAATCTTTTTTATGTACATTAATGAGGAAAGTCATTATCAACTACATTTCATTAGCTTATCTTTAGTGCTACACTATCAGCTCTATTTAATTGTGTACATCTACTTTGTCCATACTCCCACTACTGTCTATTAATGTTTATCTTTTAGCCCTAGATTTTATGTATCCATAGTTTAAACCTTGGATGTCATTTAGATTGTTTTAAAGCACACTGTGGTCAAATGATCTGTTATACTGTTACACTTAATCTCTTTAAGGAATGTGCACTTGATTTCTTTGTGAGATCAATGCCTCAATGCCGCGCTTAGCACTACTATCTGTACAAGGATATATTTTGGCTCTAATTACCTGATTTAACTAAATTTCTAATAAAGTCAGAAGCGCTTATAAAAAGATATGAATAAGCTAGAAAGATCTCAAAAGTATTGCTGTCCCAATTTTATTCAAACCCAATGTAGCTACATCATTAACATGATGAACGCTGCAGTTTAAATATGATAACAGGAAAAATGAGGGAAGTATAACGTGGCCTCCATTCACTGATATAGCAGTGCAAGAAAGCAAGTATTAAATTTTAGGTTCTACCGGGTTATTTTAACCAGAGTCAGTTACAGATGGAGCTTGTAACAATACTGTGGTGAAGCACTATATAAGGAGAAAACAAAGGAGGCCATAGAACTGTATCTGCGGCAAAATAAAGTATGCTGGCTAGATTCAGTGAACGCAGACAGAATATTGTATATGATCATAAGGCTTAAGGGGTCTCGCAAAAGTCAGTTAATTAGGGTATTATTGTATACTAAAGCCCATGTTTTCTATATCCAAAGTCCAGAAAGGGTTCTCAGTGTTGACTAACATACAGATACCTTCTGCTTTAAACCTCAGCCAAACCTTGCATTAACAACAACCTAGTTCTACTTGTTGTGTGGTCTGACTGGAGAAGTGAATACAACATATATACCGGAATAAATGCTTTCTGGCAAATATAAATCAAGCAACATCAACAAATTTTAAGATAGAGCAAATATCTTCACTTTGAATACCCCAGTTGCATCCCCTCATTATTTCTTTTTCCTGCTAAGTCATTCTGAACAGCTGAGTAACAGAAAGGCCTCAAGCATGAAACTGTTGTTTGGCTTTAAGGAGCTTCATAAAAAACTCCTCCTTGTGTCATCTTTATAACAGCCTATTCAGGCTTTTAAACAAAATATTTCTGCAGTTATGACAATGCTTTGCACTCATCTGTGATCTCTGACTCAGAGTCAGTAAATAGATAAATGCATTGGTTCTGTTTACAGTCTTATAGCTGCTGTGAAGTAGGGTGACTTTGCGGTATGGTCATATGGGGTTAGGCACAATCAGTCACTAATCTAATGTTAAGAAAAATCCTCTCTGTCAGAACCAAATACACTTGCTGATGTATACTATATGTTAAAAAAGTTATTTTTTATTACTGATACTTTAGAGCAAGAAGCACGTGTGTGTGCAGTAAGTTGGATTTTGGAATTTTGAGAAATTTTTGTAAAGTAGTTAATTTTGTAAATAGTGTCTTCTTATCTCTTTCAGATATTTGTAGAATGTGGTTAAGCATGGGTAGAGATCTGAGACAGGCGACTGTCACCTTACCTTATCTTTGTCCTAAATTTTCCTCATTCAAGGGAAGCAATCTTGTCTGCTTTCACTCCTACTGCCTATTTCTACTTAAGATAACAACTCATTTCCCTGTAAACTCTTCTTACTCTAATAATAACAACATGACTCTCTCATCCCACTAGTTACTTGGATAAATGTTATTGATAGACTCATGGAATATAAAAGGGTTGCAAAATAATGAAAAAAAGGAATCTAGTTTTACACTTAATCCAAAAATCTTCATTTGAAATTACTCTTATACAAGAAACGCACATGACTACGGCCCAATGGACAAATGATGCTAGAAAGAAATGGATAAAACAAATTGTAATGGCTGGTGATAGCACGGTCTCCAAGGGGGTAGCAATAACAGTTAAAAAATCTTTCAAAGGTTCAATTACATCCTTTGGCTTGGATCCAAATGGAAGATGTTGTTATCTAACATGCTCTACTCCTTCCTACAAAAAAGAAATACTTATATTAAATCTGTATGGTCCCTGTATACATCAGTCTTTGTTCCTATATGAAATCGTTTCGCTCACTGAAAAATTCAACAATCATCTACTGATCCTTGGTGGGGACTGGAACACTACAATCAGACCAGAATTAGACAGAACCTGTAAAACCAATAAACAACCCATAAATACTACTAATACTTTGAGAGATATGATGGAAGTCTTTAACTTGTTTGATCCTTTTGAACTCTTTAGGAACATCCCCAACATTAGTAACTAGACATTCTTCTCTTCCTACCATAAATCCTGGTCCAGGATAGACTTCTTTCTAATATCAACTTTTTTTGCCTCCTATGATATAATATATAGCAGTGACCCCAGAACTATCTCTGACCATGCCAAAATTAACCTACAACTAAATATATGTAAACATATCCATCTGAATTCCATCCCAACAAATTGGTCCCTTAATCCAAACCTCCTGAACAACATGACTCTCCATACAGAAATTCAAGAATTCCTATTACAGACATTTACCTCTTTTGAAATGTCTGATATACCTCTAGATATTCAATGGGCAGCTGCCAAAGCTACTTTAAGAGGTATTCTTATTCAGAAATCCTCTATAATTAAAAACAATCTAAATCCCGCACTTTAGTGCTAGAAACAGAACTAAAAAAACTAGAATTAGAACTCTAAACCTATTTCTCTCCTGACATTAAGAAACAAATATCCACCATTCAAAACAAATTCACGAACTACACCTTAATCAATACTCACTTATGGAATCCAGACTTATCCACAAGTATGCTGAATGGGCGCAAACACCTTCGAAAATCCTTCCTAGGATTATAAATATCATACCCCACCTACCACAATAAAACATATTATTCATAAGAGTGGCTCCTATTTCACTGATAAGGAAATCATTCAGGTCTTTCAGGAAGTATATGAGGAAATTTATGGTCCCCAAACACTTGAATCAGTAGGCCTTCAGGACTCTTTCCTAAATGAATTACACTTTCCAAAAATAAGTGATAATCACTTTAAATTACTTAAGGCACCTATAACCTGGAATGAAATCTCGTTGGCCATAAACAAGCTGAAACCATGTAAAGCCCCAGGCCTAGATGGCTATGTGTCAGAATTCTATAAGTCCTTCAAGCAAACACTTGCCTCCATTCTTCTTAATGTTTATAATTACATTATCCAGTTTGGTATATCGGATTTATATCTCAACAATTCCAAGACCATTTTTATACCAAAATCAAATGACAATAACGTTAGCATAAATGACTACCGTCCAATTGCCCTAATTAACATTGACATAAAGATTTTATCATCTATCTTAGCAAATAGACTAAAAAGCATATTACCACATATTATATCTCATAACCAACTGGGTTTCATGAACAATAGACATGTTTGGGATAACACTTTAACCACTGAAGCCATAACATATATAACAAATCACGACGAATCCCCCAAATACGTCTATCTGTTGATGCCCAAAAAGCTTTTGATGGGGTAAATTTAAAGTTCCTCTTTAAAACCTTGAAATAATTCTCCATCCCTGATGAATTTATCAAAATGGTTACAACCCTGTATACTAAAGCCTCCACTACCCTCAATATAAACAAAAAAAACTCCATGCCAATTCAGATTATAAACAGTGCAAGACAGGGCTGTCCGCTCTCACCCTACCTATTTAATATTTATCTTGAAGTATTATTGCTAAAACTAAGCTAGAAAACATTCCACCACTCAATATACTTATATAAAATACAAGTGAATTATACCGCCTTTGCAGACGATTTAAACATCTATTTAGAACTTCCCTCAATGGAACTTAAAAAAATTCTAAACTCAATAGACAAATTTTCACAAATCTCAAATTACGCCATCAACCCTAACAAATCAATAATCTTTCCGCTAAACCCCCTTGGTCATAAATAATTCTTTATTTCAAAAACATCAATCAAAGTTAACTATTCCCTAAAATATTTGGGTATAACCTTTGCTCACCCTCAACAAGAGCTAATCAATGGTAATTTGTACAAAACATGGTCTAAAGTCACTGAAGATCTCACAAGATGGAAGAGTCTAAACCTATCTCTTATCTCAAAAGTAGCTATTATAAAAATTAATATTCTCCCCAAACTTCTTTTTCACTTCTCCGCCCTTAACCTAAACATTCCGAACACTTTTTTCTCAAAAGTAAATGTCACGCTGGGGAAATTTTTGTGGCACTCCAAAAATGTTAGAATCAGCTACAACAAACTTACACTTCCCAAAGATAGAGGAGGCCTGGCCCTCCTAGACCTTCTAACATATTACCGTATAATTATTGCCAGTCGTATTATACACATTGCTAACTTCCAACAATCAAACATGGACTGGAATCCCATATGGATAAAAATTTATAATGCACATATAAAAGCATCCAATCTCGATCCTAGAGCAATTCTCTTTCTTAACAATAAAACTCTTAAAGAACAAAAAATTCACCCTATATTAATAAAAAATATCAATGGGTTTCAAACACTCATAACATCCCTTGGCTTGCGACACTCTCTAGTGATGGCCCAACCAATTCATCTTAATCCAAATCTCAAATTGGGTAACAACATGCTAAACCTTGATAGTTAACCTCTCATTAGGAACTGTACAGTTTGGGACTTCTATACAGTCAAAAACTTACCATTTAATGACATTATATCCTCTTTGGCAGTGAATAAAAAATACTATATAATCATTAAACAAATACTTTACCTAATTTCTTTGGTCACTGACACGAGGCCTGTTTCCCCACCGGAATACCAACTTTACCAGACACTAATAACCCAACTTTTATCAAAGTCTAAAATGTTATCCAAGGTCTATAGACTAGTAACAAAAATAAAACACCAAGACAATATATTATTCTCTAAATACTGGGATGGACAAAACAGGGAAATTACACTTAGCCAAAAACTTGATGCAATTGATGCAACAATAAAATTAACCCCATTCAAAAAACTAATATATCTCCAGCTCATGATAAACAATAACACCTATCACACACCATCTTTTCTAAATAAAATTAACCAAAACGCCTCACCTCTATGCCCAACTTGCCCTAATTCTGTTGCAGACATAGTCCACATTTTCTGGTCCTGTAAAAATGTGTATAAACTTTGGTGCTCCTTAAGAGCACGACTGGAGAAAATGGGATATATGAAGTCAACTCTGTCCTGGGAAATGGTGTTATTAAATATTTACCCAGGTTCATTTAAATCTGAAACTAAACATATTATTGTGACATTGTGTGCGCTACTCAAAACTTACATTACTTTAAACTGGCTAGACAGAGCCAAAATGTCCTGGAATGACTTTCAATCGATGGCTGTTAAATATGTTTTGGCAAGTAAACTAAAGACAACAAGCAAAAAGAAATTAAGCTACTTCCAGAAGTATTGGAGTAACCTCCTAGATGCTCTCAATCAACATCATACTTAGGTAGACCTTCATCCCTCCTCTCAGTCCCTCGGGCCTCATCTTAATCCCCTGGTCTTCAACTCACCTTGTTCATGTAGAATACTAGTTCTGTGGTAAATACCTTCTCTCTTTAATAGCTATCTCTAACAGAACCCTTGAATAATTGCATCTATCATGACCTCCTATGATATCTTCTCCTACACTTGTGCAGACACTATATTCTAACTTTCTTATACTAACATCCATTCATTTAGTGACAGTCGTATGTATATATTGTATATAGTTAAATCAAATGGGTTTTAGGTGTACTGATATACCTTCACACACCTGCATAAATAATTACCTGTCAGTAAACTTTTGATACATCTGTGTTAGCTAATATCCTACTCACTTGTTTAAAGAAGATATATTTTTTTCTTTTTACTATATCAGAACTGACTATACTTGTTCCTAAGCAGAATGTATGAAGATTTTTCACTTTTTTATCTGAACCTATTTGCATTGTGTGACTTATATTTGTTATGGACTTGTGTCTTTAAAAAAAATGCTAATAAAAAATCAGATTGTAAAAAAAGAAGGGGGGAAGTAAAAATGTTTTTGCAAGGGTAGTTTTGGTTGCTGCAGTAAAAAATGTTTGTTTCTATATAAGATTCCCAGTTTTTGATGAGTTTTCTTTATATTTGATGTATATGGGGGTCAGATGAAAGTTTATTGTGAATGATAACACCTAGAAGTTTGGTTTCCTGCACTATTTCTATGACAGTTTTGTCATATGCAAGGATGTTGAAATGATCAGTGACAGGGGAGGTGTTTTGGGGATGAAAGAGCACTAGTTTTGTCTTCTTTGGATTAAGAAAGAGTTGGGCATTTCTTAACCAGGATTCAACTGCAGTAAAGGACTGTTGAGGTTTTAGAAGTAGTTCTGGTAGTGATAGAGCAGTACAGATTATGGTGGAGTCATCAGTATATTGAATGAGGGTCCCAGGGTGAAAGGCAGTGTGAAGGTTGTTTGAAAATGTTAAAGAGTAGAGGTCCTAGGATTGAGCCTTGAAGGACTCCAGTAGGGTTGTGGAGAAAGGGTGAATATTTGTTGGACTATTTCACTGCTTGTTTACGATCCTTGAGGTAGCTCTGAAACCATTTTACTGTGTTATGTGAGAAGCCTAAGTCAGACAGTATGTTCAAAAGTAAGGGGTGAGACACTGTGTCAAAGGTCGTGGAAAGATCAAGGAATACTGAAGCTGTATAGCATCCTGCATCTCTGCCCTTGTTCACGGTGTCTGTAAAAGATAATAGGGCTGTAGCTGTGCTGTGGCTAAGTCAGAAGCAATGTTGGGTTTTGATTAAAAGATTGTTTTGCAATAGATATTGCATTACCTGCTGATGGATACCTCTCTCTCGAGAATTTTGGATATTGGTGACAAGATGAACATAGGATAGAAATTGGATGAATCAAAAAAGTCGCCTCCTTTGTGGATGGGGGTTATGTGAGATTGTTTCCATATGGTAAGTACTTCTGACTCAGACAGAGACTTATTTATAAGGATACTGATTGGGTAGATGACTGAGTTAGCAGACAGTTTGCAGTAGTGTGGTGGAAGACTGTCAACTGAAGTAGAGCAGGGTTTTATTTTTTGTAGCAGTTTCTTAATGGTGTCAGTGGGTATGGGATGAAATGAGAATGGGGTTTGTATGATTTTTTGTTGAGTAGGGGGGTTAGTAATGACAGGATTAGAAGTAGTTGATGGTCTGGGGTTGGTATCTAAATAGGTTGAAGTGTGTGGGGGGGGTCCAGTATTAGGAGTGTTAGTAGATCTGAAATTGATTTTATGAACTGCTTGTTGAAGTTTTAAGCTATTTGTGATGGAGGGGTATTATTTACTGGGGTTGATTTTATGTTGCAGCTGAAGCTGGGAATAATATGACTTCTTATCTCTGTTGATTAGTGTTGTCACTTTGTTATGTAGCTTTTTTAAATTAACACGATTTTGTTCATTTTTGTTTTGTTTTCAGGTTGACCAGGTTCGGTCCCTTTGCTTCATCAGGTGTTTACATTCCTTAGAGAGCCACGGTGCTGGTTCTTTTTGATTCTTTTCATATGAATGGGAGCTGGGGTATTAAGTATGTGAAGGAAGGTGTTATTAAAGTATAGTACAGCATCATTAAGGGGCAGTTGTTTTAGGGGTGTTCAGTCTATTTCATGTAGGAGATTGTTGAATTTATGCTGACAAAAATTAGTTGAGTTCCTAACTGATTTTATAGTGTGTATTATTGGGTGCTGGGGGTTTGTTCTAAGGGAATATGCTGGTAGATGATCACTAAGGTAGCTAGACAGTGTAGCAGAAGAAGGATAATTGGTGGGTGGGATACTAGGATCCAGTCTAGGGTGGATTGGCAGGCAAGATCTGTGCTGTATCTTGTTGGAGTATTGATAAGCTGAGAAAAAACATACATCTTTATACTACTTGTGTGGGAGTTGGAAGCTGTGGTTTGCCAATTTATATTTACGTCTCCTAAGATTATTGTTTTGAGGTTTATTGTTTGGGATGTCCAGGATAAAATATTTTCCAGCACTGGTATATTGTTACCTGGTGGGATATATTACTATTATGCAAATTCTTTTTGATATGTTGAGGTTCAAAAAAGAGATTACTACCTCAGCAGTGGAAAAGATAGGTATATTACTGGTGTAGGCTGTGATGTTGAGCATAGAGGGATATATAAGTGCTATCCTTCCCCCTTTTTTTAGATCTATCTCTTCTGGTTATTGCAAAGTTTGGAGGTATTATTTCTGAGTCTTTTACATTGGGGTGTAGCCATGTTTTGGTAAGGGCTAGTATGTCAGGTTTATTTTGATCAATCCAGGCATGCGGTGGGGCTATTTTATTACATATACTTTTAAGGTTCAGTGTAAGTATGTTTAACTCATTGGGGGTTACTCTTGTGGTTAGGATTAGAGGGTGGGCCAAGATGTATGTCTCCACATTTGAGCAGATAGGTAATGAGTGCCATGGGAAGTGTTTTTTATTCCTAGCTGATGGTACTTGTGTCAAGTGTGGTTTCATAGGAGGTGAGGAGGCCAATTTGTGGCTTGAATAATATGGGAGGGTATACGGGAAAAGCTGCGAGGAGATATGTGAGAAACAGTGTTGTTTATTGGCAAGAGGGTTGGAGGAGGTTGTTGATGTGCACTGGTGTGTGGGGGTATGCGAGGATATAGCTGTAGTGAGGTTGAGAATTAAGAGTAAAGAGGCTAGGCAGGTTAGAAGGAGCATGCCAACTGTGTTAGTTGGTTTAACAATAGTAAAAGAGGCATTTGTGTATTTGAATGTAATATCAGGTATAAGCAGAGATTATGTTATCATGTGATATGTGTGCAGCTGAAGGTAAGGTTGGAAATGTTTTGACTTCAGGTGTTTTGCCTTGCAGTTTGTGATAAGGAGGGGTGGGTGAGATGTGATTGGTCAGTAATAAAAGTATGGTGCAATGTTAGTTTGTGTGTATAGCAGAAGAGAAGGTGGTAAGCCTGGAGTTAATGTAAGATAGTTTGAGGTGGCGATTGGATTGTGATGGTAAAGTAGAGAAAGATGTAAAGACTTATAGTAGAGGGAATGAGATGATGGATGTAAGGGAGAGCAGATAAGTTTGGCTAAGTAAAAGAAAGTAAGATGTGAATGAAATGTTGGTGTGGATAAGGTAAAGTTGTGTTTAATTGGATCATAGGAATGATGGTGAGTGGTTTGCTTAGAGTAGAGGTGCTGCAGGTGGCTGGGAAATGGGGGAAGGGCAGGGGATCGGACCGGGAAGAACCCCCCCCCCAAGATGGTTTACTACCATAAACAATCAGTGAGGTGGAATGTTCACTGATACAAAGACAAGGTGTCTGAACTCTAAATACTTGACTCATGTCACAGCATCTAATTTTATAGTTATGGGCTTTTCAATGTCTTTCCATGGATATATTACACTGATAATGTAAAATATGCTGAAGTGTTAATGTAGCTTCACCTTCAGTAGTAAAAGGCCTGTGAGTGTGAGTGAGTAAGTGGGGGTAGGGTTGTCCTTCCAGCAAATTCAACACTACAAAACAAAACACACTAATGCATGACTAAACAAATGAAGCTATTAGTTTGAGTATTGGAAATTGCCTTACATAGATTTAACTCAGTGTATTTGTTCCCTGTGAACTGTTAAAACTGCAGATGAAATTCAGCTGTGCAAGTATTTTAGGTAGTGGGATAAGATAACTTTTGCAATAACAGCAGGTAGTCAGACTTACATGTGCTTGTTTCATTGGGAGAGAGAGAGAGGGAAAGTTAAAGATTTCATGATGGTTGAACTAGTTAGGTACAGTACTATTTGTCTGTACTCATCTACATTAAGTAATGTTTGGCAAACAAGAGTAGTGAACTATATTTCACAGTTGTGTATTTCAGCTTTCTAGCCTTTAAAGATGGCAATAAGCATACAGGAGATATTTGTAGATATGCAAGGTTGGGATTACTAAAAACAAAAATGGTGGCTTCCACAGTATAGAAGGACACAAAGAAAAACTAACAAGATATATGTGTATGCATCAGACCTCTCAACCGTTCCGAATTACTCGGTTTTTACCGAGTTTTGGGGTCCAAATGAAGGGGTGCCACGATTCCCGAGTGGCACCCCTTCATTTCCGATTTTTTTATTTTCTTTTTTAAAATTTTCGCGCTGTCGGAGCTGACGTCATCACATGCGCAATGACGTCAGCACCGTCAGGCTACCAGCCAGTCGGAATTGAGCTCAAGGAGCTGACATCATCATTTCCGGCTGGCGGTTAAGTTAACAGCGGGAATTAACCACGAAGCATGGGGACGTGGATACAGCATGGAACACAGCGAGCCCTTAAACAGATGGCAGCAGCATGAAACAGAGGGTGGTTATGTTAATGGCAGGAATTAACCGCGAAGCATGGGGACGTGGATACAGCATGGAACAGAAGGAGCGAGCCCCTAAACGGATGGCAGCAGCATGGGGAACAGAGGGCCAGGGATATGGAGCCGGTATTAAGGGCAGCAGCCCTGAAATGGATGGCAGCAGCAGCATGGGGAACAGAGCGGATCCCTGAAACAGAGCTGGGATTAATGAATGGCGGTAGCAGGATACAGCCGGGATTAATGGCGGCAGCCGAGCACTACTCAGGGTAAGAGTTGTGTGTGTGTGTACTACTCAGGGTAAGAGTTGTGTGTGTGTACTACTCAGGGTAAGAGTTTTGTGTGTGTGTGTGTGTGTGTGAGTTTCAAGGGAAGACAAGTTTTACTATTATTCATGACAAGTCTGCTTTTAATGTGCAAGTTTTTGTTCTGTTTAGCAAGTGCAGTAAAATTTGACATATAAGGTTTAAATTAAATCCAAATGTCTCTGATTATTGCAAAAGTAAAGAATAAAGTAATGCACACTGTCAGGTTTGAAAAGTGTTTATGGTAATTGAGAAGGTACAAACAAATAATGTGATATTGGAAAGACTGTGGAGCCATGGTCTATAGCCTGCCTAGAGCTCCATTTGACCATTCTCCAAGTCTGGTTGCAAATATTTTATAAGTAACTCTTCAGTGTAATGGACTCCTCAGGAGGTATGGATTTCACTCTGTTTCCTTAATAATCGTGTAGAGAATTTAATTGTTTAAATTAATAATTATTCTACACTGTTAGCTCAGTGGTAAAGCATCACAAGTTTGTATAATCTAAAAATGAGTTTAAGTTAGTAAGTATGATGCATAACAAAATCCTGTTACAGAAAAATCACAAACCTAAAATAAAAATGATTATACAACTGGGAAATTCCAATGAAAGGTAAAAAGATTAAGACACAGAAACAGTTCCAGTGTTGGATATTAAGTTGCTATTTTTCATAAATGGTCAGCCTATACAGTGTACAATATCACTTGGATGTGTTCATTGAATGTACATGATACTGGAACTAGAAGTAAAGACTTCTGGTTAGAAAATCTGATAATTAAAGTATAAGTGTTGCTCTTAGGCTTAATGCTGCTGCAGAATTCAGTAATTTATCTGACTCTATATTTAAGGCATTGAATTTGTCTAATAAAGTTTAAAAGTTACTGGACAATCTCTTGAGGTATCCTGGGAGAAAACAATTAAGCTTGGTTTAAAAGTGAAGAAAGTGTTGAAAATTCTGGTTGGTGATTCTAGTAGGGTCCAAGTAAAAGTGTACAAGTCAAAAAAAATACTGGAATTAGATTTTATGTGGGACACTTGATGTGTAAGGACTCAAAATGTGCATGTACAGAACAATTCTCTGACCAGTACAGATGTCAGGAAAAGAAAGGTTAATGGTCAGAACCTGGTACCACTTAAGAAGTACTGAGTGAAAACATATGCATTGTCATCTGGAATGGACAATAAGTAGAGTGTGAACATTTGTGTGCTATCTTTGAAAATGTATATTTGTAAATGTCAGCCAGTCATTGTATTAGATACAAAAAGATATGTCATACTTAATAATGCCAAAATGACTAGTAGATGCAATAACACAGCTTCTATTCTTATCACAGCATAATCCAAACATTCATTATCTTCCACCCATCCTCAATGCTATAAACACTCTCTCTCTTCTCTTGTCTCTACGCTGTACTGCTCTCACTCTCCCCTAACCAAAGAATGTCCCCTAGCATCATCAGACTGTCATCGCATGAGCCAAGTCCCCACCATCATCACACTGTCATCACTTGAGTAAAGTCTCCTACCATCATCAGTGTCGTTTGTTGAGCCAGGTCCCCTAACATCATCAGACTGTCATCACTTGAACCAAGTCCCCTAACATCATCAGACTGTCCTCACTTGAGCCAAGTCCCTTAGTAACATCAGACTGTCATTGCTTGAGCCATGACCCCTACCATGAACAAAGTCCCCACCATCATCACTGTGTGTGTGTGTTGACCCCTACCATCAGACTGTCATTGCATGAACAAAGTCCCCACCATCATCAGTGTGTGTGTGTGTGTGTGTGTGTGTGTGTGTGTGTGTGTGAGAAAATGCCCCCATATAATACACTTGGTGGCTAGAGGTATTCAGGCTCAAACCCTGTACCTTTAGTACAGGATAAAAAAGAGCCTACTATCCCTAGCCACCACCATTTCTGACTGACTTGAGAGCTATGATGAGAAGTAAGAACACTTTTCTTTTGAGAGCTATGATGAGAAGTAAGAACACTTTTTTTTACTAAGAGTTTAGAGCTATGATAAGAAGATGACTGAGTTGAGAGCTATGATGAGAAGTAAGAACACTTTTTTTTCTGCTAAGAGTTTAGAGCTATGATAAGAAGTGAGCACACAATTTGTATTCCCCTATTGTTTTTGTGCTAATAGTTCAGAGATATGGTGAATGAGAAGTGAGAACTGAATTTGTATTCCCCCATTATTGGCTTTGTTGTTTGACCATGTTTTTTGTGTTGAGGTTAAGAGCTATGTTGAGAAGTGAGAAATGAATTCACTAAATAAATTATGGCTATTAAGTTTCAGTCTTCCTATTTTTCAGGCAGCTGCTGATGTGGGATAGTGGTATGTTGTTCTGAATGTAGTGCATTGAATCCTGGGTTCAAAACCTGCCAGTGAAATGCATGATGGTAGCGCAACATTTTATTGTAGCAACTTTACAAAATTATACAAGCAATGTTTAAAATGTGTCCCTGGTTTTTGACCTTTTGTCCCCCTCCCCCAAAAAACAAATGAAATTGAAAATAAGTGCGAAACGCTATTCAAGATGCCTATGGCTTACACTACTGTCATTCTATTTATAGTGTGGGTGTGGAAGCAGACTTTTATGATGGAAAAGTTCTGAATTGGGCAGTTTTGTCATTATTGGTTCATGTGTTTTGTTTCATTGCCTACAGTACAGATTACTGGTAAAATGTTCAAACGATAAATTTAAAATGCGCTCTAACATGTACAAGGAATATAATTTAAAGTCAGGAAGGTGTATAAAGAAAAGAACACATGTATGTTTCTTGTTTTGTGTGCAAGGGGCCAATGATTTGAAAACAGCCCAAAGGTAATCTTTATCCACCACTGGCCAGATGCATTTTCTTTGGATGTGGTGTGGGTTCAATGCTGTTTCAATGAATGTGAGTTTCAAGGGCAAAGTTTAATGTCAAGCCTATTTTCATTGTGAGACAGTATTGCTTTGTTTACCAGATGATGTCTTTTAGTGTTTCTGCATTGTTGTGCTGTAAAATGTAAAAATAAAATTCAAATCATTGTAGAAGTAAAGTAGTATGCATACATTAGTGTTTATGGTAAATGGGGAAAAATAGCCAGTTAACAGGACACTGGAATGGCTGCAGGGGGACTCTAGTCTGGTGCCATGTTTTGGTTGTCTGTTTTTCAATTTGCGTTCGAAAGTTGGTATCCCACAATTCCATTGCAGTGGGTGGGGCTACATAATTATGCATGCAAATTAGATGTTAATCAGCGTACAGATTTGTACCTATTTTTCATGGGCCTTGTCCAGATTTTTGATATTTCCAGGTTGAGAGGTATGGTATGCATGCAACAGTGGGGTTAGTGAGATGAAGGTTTACAGATGTTTAAGGGAGAGGTAGAAAGCATATCTGTTAGTTCCCACTCGTTGCTGCACAACATACAATCTGCAAATCTGATATTTAAGCACTTAGAAAAGGCAGCCAGCTAGACTATGTAGCATATATAAAAAAGGAAGCAACCCTAGTCAATGACAAAACTCTTCACAAACAGAACCTCTTATATTAACAATCACCTAAATTATCCAGTAACTGTGCTGTTCATACAAACATAAAATCAACCATTACAACAGAAGCCTTCAATGGAACTGAGTTGAAACATATATACATAACAAATGTATGCACTACAGATTAGCAGGGAGAAAAAAAAAGAAAAACACTTAGCCAGATGGCAACAGACTACAGACTTACTTGATGTAAATGCAGTACAAACAAAAAAAAACTGAAAGTTTCACTGAATCATACTGTAAAACACACAGCCAGTAGAAACTTGCTAATATAATTGCTAAATATTAAAGAGCAGGAAGACAACGCTTTGCTGATACTACTGCAACCTAGAGTAAAAAGTCAGTAGACATATGCTGACATATTTACTACACATTAACAGCAAAAGACACAACACTTAGCCAAAATTAAACACAGTGAAATCTTAGTTGTATTTCTCTAGTACAAGTCTGAACCAAAATGAAATAAACTGTAACTAAATAAAAAAAATCCAAAGTACCTTTTTGTAGAGTGAAGCAGCTGAATGGAGAGAACACTTGGGACATGGAGTAGTGAAGTGACTGAATTTGGAACCACAAAGGCAAAAGTAATGGGAAAACAAGTGGAGATGCAGGGAGGATCAGTCTGTTTCTTCAGTGGAAAGCAGTCCCCCCCCCCCCCAGATGGTTTACTACCATAAACAATCAGTGAGGAAGAATGTTCATGGATACAAAGACAAGGTGTCTAAACTCTAAATACTTGACTCACGTCACATCATCTAATTTTATAGTTATGGGCTTTTCAATGTCTTTCCAGGGATATATTACACTGATAAGGGTAAAATATGCTGAAATGTTAATGTAGCTTCACCTTCAGTAGTAAAAGGCCTGTGAGTGTGGGTGAGTAAGTGGGGGTGGGCATATCCTTCCAGCACATTCAACACTAGAAAACAAAACACACTAATGCATGACTTAACAAATTAAGCTATTAGTTTGAGTCTTGGAAATTGCCTTACATAGATTTAACTTAGTGTATTTGTTCCTTGTGAACCGTTACAACTACAGGTGAAATTCAGCTGTGCATGTTCTTTAGGTAGTGGGATAAGATAACTTTTGGAGCAGCAGCAGTCAGATTTACATGTGCTTTCTTTATCATAATAAGACTTCATCATCTTACATGGCAGACTTTGCATTTGTGCCAACCCTACAACATAACTGACATCACTTACATTTCTCACAGCACTGAACATGCTGTCCCATGTTAGATGCAACTTATTCTGTATGATTAACTTTCTATCTGTGTACTCCTGGGTTTTCAATTCCTATCATAGCAAACCATCTCTTGCTGTTGTGCTGTGTGCTCCTGCACCGACCCCATGTCCTCGCTAAACTTAGCCTTAACATTCCATAGCACAGATCATTATGAGAATTATATTCACCCTTTTCCTCCTCACAAATTAAATAAAGGGCTTACTTACCCTCTGACTATAAAGTAGGTCAAACAAAAAACAAATGTAGACTCTGTTAGCACCTTACTGTAGGCAAAGATGAGATGGAGAAGGTAATTGTCCCACTCATACTTAATCTGGTCTGTGAATGCTGACACCAAGATCCCGAGACTAGAGTTAATCCTCCCACCAAATCATTTGTTGCTGGATAACAGAATATAACCTTTTACTGTTTACCCTTCAGTGAGACCAGAAATAAGTCAGGAAGTGTTGTATACAGTTAGTCCTCTGTCCACCATTATTTCCTGCAGACATTTCTAGCACTTTCTACATTTTCTGAATCAAAGGAGGACAAAGCCACTACTTCAGGACACCTAGTAGCATAGCCTACCACTCACAAAATATACTCTGCACATATCACTTGGGGTACTAAGAATGGTTTCTCAATAAATGTTAATGACATTAAAGCAGCCTAACCTTCTTATCCCACATTGCCAGCCTCTGACATCACACAGATATCTTGCAGTAGACTGTCAGTTTTGCAATAACTGGCTAGTAATAATAAAAAAAAAGTTTCCATAGGTTACCCTTTTGAATGCTTAAATCTCAAATAGCCTGAAAAAAAGAACATTGTGTTCTGTTTCCTAAAGTATAGAATAGGAGGCCATTTCAGGAACCAAATGGTGCATCTCTTTCCTTCTTGCTATCCTTCAAGAGTCCATTCTGTACAACAGACCCTTGTCTCAGTATATGGACTCAGTGTGTCCTTAAGACTCAGCATCCTCCTTGACTATCTCACTCATTCATCTATTAAAGTAAGTGCTTGTATCTGCAATGAATTTGCTGACACTATCCAGTAGTTTTCTCAAATGTTCTCTGAACTGTTTTTAATAAGCTTCATGAATACGTTTAAAACATTAAATGACACAGTTTTGCCAATCAATAGTCTACACACTCATCAACAAACATTTTACCTAAATCATGCACAGCTTTGACAAAAGCAAAGGAGTTCAAATATCACCCATTGTCCATGATCAAATTAGTGCTAATTGTGCACACGATCACATACCCTAATTAGCATCCATCCCCTTCTTTGTACTAAGGAAACAATCAAGTACTAACCAGGACAGGATTTTCATTCCATTATTCTGGTGCTTCTGGTTGACAATAATCAGTTCAGTCTGATTTTCCAGCTCCTGTACTATTTTTGTAGCTTCAATCTGTTTCATGTTTTCAGCAACATCAGGATGTCTTGTTTTCAGCTCTAGTTCCAGTTCCAGTTTACTTAATTGAAGTTCTGTACTGAAATTTCCTGGGCATTGGTTGGGTTGCTGCACATTCTGTGATTGGAATCTCTACCAGTGTGTCTCTGCATTCAGTCAACTGAATCACAGCTGCTCCCAAGGTGTCTATAATCTCACCCATGCTCATATCTGCAGGTTGAAGCCCATTCGGTGCACTATCTTTAGGCAACAGTGGCACAGACTTCTTTTCTACTGAGCTCACTGTTGCCTGCTTACTTACTATTCTGTCTGGAAATGTAAAATAGTTGTACAATGTATACTACTTCATAGTTACCTTGTGGCTGCAAGGATACAAAAAACTTTCCTTTGGAAAAATGGTTTTACAGGTTATGTTCATTCAGTTTAGAATACATCTACAATGTTGCATACTAAACTATATGTCCTAGTATGGCTTGTTAATAAACAACACTGTCCCCTATTTAAAATGCAATGGTCAGGCAATATGGTGTATAATTCCCCCTACTACACCCCCATAATATACAATGGGCAACTAGTTTTAAGACCACATGGAAATGCAGACTGTTGTTTTAGATAATAGCCAACACTGACCATTCCCAAATAAGCTCTATATTGCAGAGTTTCAAATCAGAGTTTTAATCATTGTCATCCAATGCAGTCTTACCCATAGTAATTGAACATGTCCAATATTATTTCTGCACATAAGTAAATGCCCACAATGTTTTCCACTACATGATGACATATTTTTGAATGACATCTCAACAGTACCAGTACCCTTTGTCTTTATGGTACCCCTGTCACAAAGCAGATCCCTATTGCAGACCAAAAAGTACAATTACTATTTACTGCTGGAGTAAATTTGTTACTAAACATTGATATGGTAGCAGTACATTGCACAGTAACTCTTCAAAAAGTAGAAGCCAACAGCAGCATTTAAGCAATCTGAATACAACCACGTTTACTTAAAAAAAATAAATTAAGCAATGGACTTTGTAAAATTAAATGTAAAATCAATGCTATACTTCCATAAAGAAACGCAAAATAAATGCGTCTAAACAGGCAAATGGCATGTAAAAACATTTTAAAAGCTTATCTGGATGTGTCACTATCAGCAGTTTAAAAAATACTTGATTGTCTTACTTCCTCTGATTTTTAAATTCAAACAGCAGTTGCAATTTTTTAAGCAATAAGTCTTGCAGTATGTGCTCTGGCCAGGAATATAATCCACATCTGCAGACCACCAAAGGAAGGAAGAAACTGATGTGGGTAAAAGGAGAGAGTCCTAGGTATAATTTCCATTTGAGTGTAAGTTTTCCTAGCTGCACAGCAACATATTGGAGGTGGTTTTCTCCTGACATGGAATATATTTTTAGGGGGCAATAATAATTCAAATGTGTCCAAATTATAGAAGCCAGTTTCATTTTCTGACAGTACAGTTCACATTTCACATACTGCAAGATGTTTTTGCATATTTATGAAAAAAAATAATGGCATTTAACTTGGCTTAATGCAGTTCTCTCAACACTTTATTGGAAAAAATATATGCTTCACTCACCCTGTCACATTTCCTCTCACCCTGTCACATTTCCTCTCTGAAAACAATTATATTTTCTTTAGTTTAATACCAGCAGGGCTGAAACATGTAGCATAGATTAGAGGTGTTACACACAAGCTGAAAGATCTCTATATAAACATGTTTCTAGGCATTGTTTAGTGTTCTAGAATGGGCTCATTTTTTGCAAAGACTGTACTTACACCAGTGTGCTTCTGCATGTTGCTGACTGATAAAAATGGATTAATTATTTAATGCAGAAAGACACAGACTCCTATTAGTACTTAAGGAGACAGAGTAGTTAGGCCTAAGTTAGATGAGGACAGACACTCTACTTGGGAGTAGTCTACGTACATGCAGTGTCTATATTCAGAGAAGTTTCTGGGTTTTTTTCACTGATACAAAATGTAATATTTGTTTTTTGCCTGGAATGTGCTAGTATCATCAATTCAAAAAGCACAGTTAGCTTAGGCTGATGCATTCCGACTGGAAGAGGGGAATGCTCCTACCTTAGCTACATATTGGACTGTCTGGAAATTGAGGTCAACTATGACCATTCTACTATTTAAATAACAAAGCATATGGTTTATTATGTACACAGAGAAAGGTATATACATACACACACACACACACACACACACACACACACACACACATATATATATTATATATATATATATATATATACATATATACAGACAGACATAAACATATGTATAGAAACATTCCGTATAGTTGAAAATTCATAATATTGAATGTTTGTAGTGCTAGAATAACTGATCAAATAATTATATGATTGTAGAATGCCAACATTACTTCATGCAATGTCACAGTATGGCAAGAAGTTTTGATTTGCCCTTTCCCCACTGCCGTGGGATCTCAGAGTTGGTATATGTAATTTATAGGGAGTATGGGGAAGTAGCAATTTTTTTTTGATAGTTTGAGCTGTGATCAATAGGGATTGATCTTTTCATGTTTGACTTTGTGTTACTTTGAAATTACACATGTATATTTGCTGGGTTGGCGTGTTGATTCACGTAGACCATTTTCAGGCTCAACCCATGGTTTACATTCATGAAACAAAGTACAAAGTCAATTGACAAGCTGGATGCACAATAATTTGCATCAAGAAAAGAGTAATACAGTAAATTATGCAATAATTATGCAACAGTGATATTTTAGGAATTTATGGCACAGTGGTGCAGCGGTAGCATTGTTACCTCACAGCAAGAGGTTCTCCAGTTCGATTCTCAGCTGAGGTGCCTTCTGTGTGGAGTCTGTATGCCCCCCTGCATTGGTGTGGGTTTCCTCCTGGTGCTCCAGTTCCCTCCCACGTTTCAAAGACATGTGCCTAGAACGTTTCTCCCCAGGCCTCCGCTGAAAATTGGCTTTGTTCCAAATCAGTTTTTCCGGTTAACAAATGTTAAATAAATAAATACTGTATTCATCTGTTAACAGGATAAGCCAACCGGGTGACCCAGAAGCACTGTCTGGTTAAGTGACTTGCCCACATTCACACAGTAGGCAAATGGAGGTGGAATGAATCAAACCCTCTCCCCTCGTACAGGAAGCAGCTTATTGGTGCTTATCAATGTCATACATTAATCACCTGCACTAACTCCCAGACAGTGTAAAATCAGACACTGAGCTATTTAACTGCAGGGGAGATACATATATAATAGTTTGAATAATATATAGTAAGACAGATGCACTGGTTAGGATTCATTTCTACAGCTACCTCTGGCAACAAAGAAGCATTAGTGAGGAGAGTAACTCTTTTTTATGAAATAGAAATTATAGAAGCTCAATCAGTAAGACACAATATTAAATAAATTCTTCTGGCAGAAGAAACAGCTACTAGAAAAATGTTCTTTAAGGCAGGTGTTTCCAATCTTCCAATCTGCATATGTTTTGTGTTCCAGAAGAAGAAGTGTTAGATAAACTAACAAGAAGGGCAAATCTGAGTCTGGGAGTGGATTTTGTACAGGAAGCTGGACCAAAAAGGTATTTGAGAAAGGCTTTAAGAGAAGTCAAAGATGATGACTGGACACCTTCATGGAAATTAGATATTGCAGCAATGTACACCTTAACTGAAGAATACCTCAGAATTGTGAGAAAAATGTGGTCAAGAGAACTGAGAAGTTAAGGGCCAGCAAGGCTTAGAAAGGGTCTAGTCCTAAGGCTGTAGCCCAAACAGAAAAAGTAATCCATGTGTTCATGAGGATCTTATAGGTATTGGATTTGTGATGGACAAAGAAATACTATACCAATTTCATGAAACGAGGAAATAAAATAAGGGAGTAATAGAGGGTGGGAAGTTCTTCAATGAAACCTCCATGAGTCAAAATAACTGCTGCATTTGGAGTTGGTCAATGACTCAAACACGTCATTTCAAGACCTGCCTTATTTCTCAAAAAACTATTCCTTCTAGGCTACTGAAGTGACTGAGGATCAGTTGTGAGACATTAAATGGGAGTGACAAACTTTATCCATCATCAACTTAACCTCTTAATGTATTATTTATTTATTTATTTATTTTTATGATTAAACTACTGAACGGAAGAGGTTTTTATGCTGCGAAAAATGAAAGCACTACTTTTATTAAGTGTATCTCCTGGGACTGCACTACAGTGCATTCGTTTTGCCATTACTTGCTTGACTCCTTTTGTTTACTGCTGTGTGCAGTCTTCCTATTTGTTGTACATACAGTGCATTAGTTTTGCCATTACTTGCTGGACTCCTTTTGTTTACTGCTGTGCGCAGTCTTCCTATTTGTTGTACATTCATTGTTGTTGCTCCTACTTTCTCTCAGCACCTCTCCATTAGATCTAATGAAATTCACCAGCAGTCATAGTGAATTAACTTCCAAAGTGTTGCCATCTAACTGCAGGACAATTACTCATGTGACTTCCTCGATACCAAAGTCGAAACAAACCTCTAGATAACCAAAGCATTCCAAGCTAAAAATCTAAAATGAGTAGAAGAAAACCAGAACACAACGTCTGCACTATGAACAATATATTAAAACACAACAAAATAGCAGCAATATTATATTGTATTTATCTATTTATGTATTTATATATTTTATATGTATGTATACATATATTTGTATATCTATCTGTTTTGCTTATGGAAATATATTCCTTATGTTGTTAATAAGATTAATTACATTAAATTTCCTACAGGCTAGCTAATTAACTTTGAATTGTTTTTTATGCATTTAAATGCTTATGATGCAGCTGATATTATTGAAGCATTGAAAATGAACTTGTCTCAAAAGCTTTGAATTTGTTATTGCTGCTATTTCATTATGTTTAATAAATCATTCATAGTACAGGCATGTTAATCAGACTATTATTTTAGAGATGGTAGCTCAGGGATAAAGCACTCAAGCTAGGCTCTCATATGAAGTTGCTATGCAGTGCCTACCAATGGAGAAACAAAGAAGAAAGAACTGAAATAATGAAAATGGAAGAGACGGAGGGGAGATAAAAGATGAAATGAAGAGAAGAATGCTGAAACAATTACAAAGAGTGCCAATAGACTGAACCATATTTTTTTGCAGGTACAATACAAGTGTAGAAAATAATACATTGTTTAACGTATGTTAAAATAATTCCCATTGTTGTTGCTTGGCAAACTTGAAGAATAAAATGGCAACGGAAGGAGATAAAGAAAATGATAATGGAGGAACAGAACAGGAGAACAAGAAAGCACGTTGTAAGTCTTGATTAAATATCTTTTAACAGAGATGAGAAGCTCGTATGTCAGATATAATTAAGTAGAAACTCAATACGTTTTTTTTTAAGTGTGTGAGCCATTTCAGAACTCACATTTTAACATTAGTATCTTTAAATTTATAATTTTCACATATTAGTACATAATACAGTACAAATGTGTGTGTGTGTGTATGGGTGTGTGTGTGTGTGTGTGTGTGTGTGTGTGTGTGTGTGTGAGATGTTACTTGACATTACAGATATCCTTTTATACTAGCATGTGGGACACTGTTATCAACATATGCTCAACAAACAATGCTGAGGTACCACCACATGCTCAACAGACAATGTTGATGTAATCAGCTATATAAAATGATTGCATATACAACCATCCTACCAGGGCAGGATCAGACACTGACCTGGAGCCCAGGCAGATGTCACTTTAGCTTCATAGGGAGGTTACTAGGCTATTAACTCTAGAGCCTTTATAAGCCTAACCATGTTATACCATTGTTACCTTATTGACCATCTTGTATGGTCTATATTTGCAGTGTAAGTGTATGATCATAACCAACTGCCCTTATCCAAGAGGAACATGGGTGACACACTGTGGGTAAATTTTATGTTCTCCCATCCAGTTGGCTAATTTATGCTTAAATAGGTTCATTAAGGAGCTCTGTTTTATGTGAATTAGGATTGTTTTCCAGGGGAGTGGCAATCTCTGGGAGACATATCTGTCACTCCAGCATGTCCTGTTAATGTAGCAGGCTAGGTTAATATCCTTAGAGTGAGTGAATCTTGTTCCATGTGACTTGGTGATGTGCAGCATTTCTATTAGGCCAGAGTCTATAACTGCTCTGTAGGCCAGGCACAAGTTGCCTTTCAGCAGCCTATAAGTACAGTGACAGTGCCCTCTGTCTGTCCATGCAGGTCATGTTTTGCAGACCCTGAATTGTCTTGGTGAGAAACCTGTGAGGACTCTCCAGCTGCTGTCTAGTGAGGTACACACTCAAGGGAGCATTGTACTCAATTAGTTGTCTGATGAGAGATTAGTACACAGGAGTTATAACATCCTTAGCTCTGTATGTGATGCCCTTACTTAGAAGGCCTTCCTTACCACTGTGGACACATGGTGATCACAGTTAAGGATGCTATCAACTTGTGTTCCCAAATCCCTCACCACAGGAGGTACTGTTAATATTGTAATGTGCAGGGACTTCCCTTTGGCCATAAGGGATGACAATGCATTATTTAGCATTTATTTAAGTCCATGGCTTTGACCCCAATCTTTTGTCTGCGTAAGGCCCTATTGTAGTATGTCAACACAGTTGTGGAAATTAATGATAGCACCTAGCTTGCAGTCATTGGAGAACATGGTAAGCCACAGGCCATCTATTTTCCCCTGGACATCTGAGAAATACATTCCAAACCATAGGGGGACCAGCACAAATCCTTGTGGTACACCAGTGGTAAGTGGTCAACTGCTAGAGGTGGAATCCCCAAATGTGACTGCATGTATTCTGTTAGTGATCTAGCTGGCTACCGATTTACTGACATATGGGCTAATTCCCAGTTTTTTTGTAATTTTTCCAAGTCTTTTGTGTTTCTAATACTATCACAGGAATGGACCCAATTCTTAAGTCAAAGTATAATTAAAGTTCATGAAATTAATATTGTTTCAGTCTTTGATGTCAGCCAGAAGTGCTATTTGCAGCACCCACAATGTTCCCAGTAATGACTCCTTCTGCAATTTGTATGGGGTTACTTGTATTGGTAATATATTGAAATATGATTGTAGATTCTTTTTTATAAGACCCATTGCTCCTATTACTATTGGAACTGTCTGGGTATCTTTCTTCCACATTGCTCTCATTTCTGCCTGCAAATCCTGATATTTTATGACTTTGTGTCTGTTTGTGTGCAAGACCCTGTAGGCAATGGGTGTGGTGATTTCAATGATCAATGCTACTTTTGCCTTATTTTCATAGACCACTATATCTGGTTTTCTAGCATATATCTTTTGAACTGTTGGCACTGCGTGATCACATGGCTTTACTAGAAAGGCTCACCCAAACTCTGCTACACTTTGCTGTAAAGGAAAGGTTAGTTTGATTTTAATTTGGTGTATTTTGTATTACTGTATTGCTTTTTTGTATTTTGAATACTGTGATTTGTTTTCTTTACCTTGTGTTTTACTTGTATTCTGCTTTTAACTGCATATTAAAACTTGAAAAGAGACCACAGCTCTGTCTCTTGTGAGTCAGGCAGAAATAATTTTCCCACCCTCCCTCCCACACAGTTATTGTTGTGTTCTTAAACACCACTGTCTTTCTAGTTGCCTGCCCCTTATGTTAATTTGACCATACATCTCATTTCCTCTCTGCTTTTACTGGCTTGTGTGAGTAAGCACAAAATTATCATTTTGTGAAATCACTCCCCTTCAACTATTTAAATTTATTGACTGTCCTACTGTATTCCATAGTACCAGAATACAAAAGTGACTACCCCCTTTCAATCTATCTTGCTGTTTTAAAAATAGTGACTCTCCACTAAAACATAACTTTTTAGACAGGTAAAACTTAAGTTACCTACTTTCACATCTAATTCCTCTAGTGCACACTCCAGTGTTTAAGATAAACCATTTTTTCATCTTACCTTTAAGCATCTATTGCAAGACCACCAGTTATTGGACAGCCCACATTCTGCCTCTCAGTAGTCATCTTGGGATTAGTGCTTCTGTTTTCTCCTGGTGAAAGAAGGAGTGCAGTTACATTATTTCCTGGAGACTGCTGATCACCAGAAAGCTTAATAACTGCTTTATAAGTGACAGCTTGGAATATGTGCTTATTTTCTGATCCTGGTGAGAGTAGGAGCAGAGTGCATTGATTCCTGACTCTTTCTGGTTAGTGTCCCTGTAACTAGCACTTGCTCTAAACAGCCTATAATTGCAAAGTACCTTGCCAAGGTAAGGGAAAACAGCTCTTATACTTTACAAAAAAAAAGCACCTAACCAGGCATGTCCAAGGGTCAGCTTCTGGTGATTTTTCCTGTCCACCTGATAAATCTGGGTATACTGGGCAAATGCAGCAATTGCCTCATGTACATAGACAACCCTCTCCTCCTACCACCCAGCACTACAACCTGCGAGAGATACACTTACATAGCCAAACTGGAAGCAAAGCTCTCTCCAGCCAAGATTGTGCTAGACAATCAAGAGGAGAAGGTTAACACCTGCACTACATCTCAAGCAACACATAGCCCTTCAAAACCCTCACTACCAACACCAGCACATAGCAACACTAAACCCACATATGCAGAGGCCCTTAACATTAACCTGCCCAAACAACAAGGACCTCTGAAGCTGAAACATAAACAAACACCAATCACAACCAAAGTATCACATAGCTCACAACACCAGCGTGCCACCCAACAACAGCAAGCAAGGCAAGACAACATACCTGACACTTTAGTCATAGATGACTCTATAGTCAGGCACACTGATGTCCCACTCACCAGACTGAACAAGGAGAAAATTACAGTCAGCTGCCTGTCGGGTGCCAGGATCTGCCACATAATGCATGCACTCAAGTCATTCCACAACAAGTACAAATACAACTCTGTCATTGTCCATGTTGGAGTGAATGACTTGAGACATACCTCCCTGGACTACATGAAAAGAGACATGGAGGAGCTCTCAGATCATGTGGCCCAGGCAGGTATGACCCTAGCCCTGAGTAGCATCCTACCTTCGCATAGAATGATACCACAGTATAAGGACAAAATGACTGGCTTCAACAATTGGCTAAGCTTCTGGTGTCATTCAAAGGGGATCCAGTATCGTCTGCCTGGGACAACATGATAGACAAACCATGATGCTTTACGAGAGATGGTCTGCACCTGTTGCCCCTGGGATTAAAGTTACTAGCTAAGGCTCTTGCCACCCCATATAGTGCCTTTTTTAGGCAGGGCTCACAGGACAAAACCACCACCATAAGAGGTACAAGTATGCAAAATCTGAAGTTAATGCTACTCAATGCTAGAAGTCTAAACCTCAAAATGCACTCTTGAGGCACTCCTAAAAATGGAGAACATCAATATCTGTGCAGTCACTGAGACCTGGTTCAAGGCTCCAGAGAGTATCCCTGCAGTACCAGGCTACAACTCTTAGCACACTTTTCAGCCACCAAACCAGGACCAAAACACTAAAGGTGGAGGAGTGTCCATATTCACTAAGGATGTACACACCTCCAGGCTAGTTTCCCAATACAATGTATCCAAAATTCTCCAGGTGCAACTAGCACTAGGTAAGACTGCAATTCAAACTGTAGCATGTTACAGATCCCCCACCATGCCCCAAGATTCTTACTACACCTTTCTAAACATACTAGAAAATATTAAGATACAAACAAACCCCCTAATACTTGGTGATTTCACCTACCCTGCCATTAACTGGGAAAACTACTCATGTACCAACACCTTTGCCCAATGGTTCTTGAAATTCATAAATTCCAGTGCCCTGGATCAACTAATCCATAGTCCCACCAGGGGCTCCAATATCCTGGATCTGGTCATTACCAACATGGGAAATTGATGCTCCACACCAGTGGTCACCCCCTCGTTGATTAGATCTGACCATAAGATAATCACCTTTTACATCCACATCCCACCTCCCACCCCCAAGTAAGGAAACATCTGTAAACAACTTCTCTAAGGCCAACGTCATGCTACTCAAGTCAGAAGTGACAAACTTCATGACACCCATGCAGACAGGAACTGAAAGTTTGCCTGCTGAATCCTACACTAAAGAATTATATGAGCGCATTCACTCGTGCATGAATCGTGCCATCCCAAACAGAACCAAGATGCTCTCCTCCAAAAAAAGGATGCCAATCTAGTGGTCCCCTGTCATAAACAAACTATACAACAGAAGGAAGAAACTGTTACAAAAAAAGAGGAAAATCCCAGGATGAAAAAAAACTCCCTTACCAGACTTAGTAAGAAGCTGAGATCCCTCATAAAATCCTCCAAAGCTAGTTACGAAAATAAAATTGCCAAAGACTCCCAAGGCAACCACAAGGAATTCTATAGCTATATAAAGAATCTAAATGGCAATGCTCAGATCTGCTCTGAGCTACAACAGAATGGCCTTAAATATACTGATCACAAGGACATTGCCAATATCCTGGCAGATCAATTCAGATCAATTCAGTTCTAACTTCACCCCCCTCTCACCCCCTAAAGGGCCCATCTCAATACCAAAAGATTGCCAAATTATGGTAATCATGGCCACAGAGGTAGAAACTGCACTCTCCAAAGCTAAAAATACAGCATCCATGGGACCAGACAACATCCCAGGCTCTGTACTACATGAACTACAAAATGAACTGGCACCTCACCTAAGTGTCATGTTTAATCATAGCCTCACCTCAGGCTTCGTGCCCACTGAGTGGCACACAGCTACAGTTATTCCACTCCACAAGGTGGCATCCATCTTGGATCCTGGAAGCTACCATCCCATCAATCTGACAAGCCTGATCTGCACGACTGTGGAACGTGCCATCATGGAACTTATAAACAATGACATTGGCAACCTTCAAACTCTGGACCCCACCCAGGTCAGGTTTGTAAAAGGCAGATCATGTCTCCTAAACCTGATAGACTTCTTTAAAGTGGTCACTAAAGCCGTAGATGATGGTAAGGTGGTTCACACAGCCTATCTGGATCTTGCCAAGGCTTTTGACACCATCCCCCACTCTGGAATTTTAGATAAACTCACTAAACTAGGTATAAATCCCTATGTCACAAGATGGGTTGCCAACTGGCTCACTGATAGAACCCACACTGTGAAAGTAGCAGACTCCATATCCGACTTCAGACCAGTCACAAGCAGAGTACCACAGGGTTCAGTCCTGGGTCCTCTCCTGTTTGGTATCTACATCTCTGAAGTACAGGTTAACACAAAAGGTCTTTGGCTAGCAAAGTTCACAGATGACTTCAAACTAGGAGCCATAATCAAAACTCCTAATGATGTGGACATCCTGCAAAAGGGCCTCACTGAGCAGATGCCTGGTGTCAAAGCCATGGCCTCAATCTCAATGCCAAAAAGTGCATTGCCATCCCTTTTGGTAAAAACTCTGTACCCATGAACTACTACATAGATGGTAGTCTACTTAACACTGAAAGCGTGATAAGAGACCTTGGGACACAGGTGGACAGTAGTCTCTCCTTTGATAATCACATTTCCATAGTAGTCAGGAAATCCTTCTACGTGACACACCTCATCCCAAAAGGTTTCTCATCCAGGATAAAAGAGGTCATTGTTCCCCTCTACTCGTCACTCATTAGACCCATTATAGAATATTGTGCCCTTTTGGTATGTACCTCACAAGACATCTACAACAACCAGAAAGGCCACAGAAATACCTCACAAAGAGGATTACCGGCCTCAAACAGATGCCCTATGCAGACCGTCTCAAAAAACTCCAGCTTTACTCCATTGCATATCGCCTACTCAAAGGTGATCTCTGCCTAACATACAAAGCTATGTCAAGCCCAGAGCTGTTGGGCATGCTCCACTTAAAGAAATCCCAATCACTCTGAGCTACACACTCTAGGGACCTAAACCTTGGCACCACAATAAACAGAACATGCTAGAGGGATAGATTCCTGTACCAGAGATTTCCCATACTCTGGAACAAATGACCTATCTATATCAAACAAAGTTCCTCATTAGCACTCTTCAAGAAAAATCTTGATGATTGGATGGGATATAGGAAATTCACCCCGGGGATCACTTCTGTGGCTCTGCTTGACAGGGGCACAGAAAATAAATTTTCTTGGTTGGCAAAAGCCAGGGTATCTTTTTGGCTAGGCTTATATAGACCCTAGGGCCAATAGCCTAGTACCTACCTATGAACCTATGAACAAAGTCCGCAGATGACTGCAAACTGGGAGCCATTATTGAATCCCCCAATGATGTGGATATTGTACAAAAGGGCCTTACAGAAACAGATGCTTGGTGCCAGAGCCATGGGCTCAAGCTTAATGCCAAGAAGTGTATAGTTATCCCCTTTGGAAAAAACATGTACCCATGAATTACCACATAGGTGGCAGTATACTAAATACTGAAAGTGTTATAAGAAACTTAGGAATACAGGTAGGCAGTGGTCTCACCTTTGATAACCCCATCACCACAACAGTCAGGAAATCCTTCTATGTGGCACACCTCATCACTAAGAGCTTTTCATCCAGAAAAAAGGAGGTCTTTGTCCCACTGTACTCATCCCTCTTTAGACCCATCATAGAGTATAATGCCCCATTTGGTATGTACCTCACAAGACATCTGCACCAACTGGAAAGGACGCAGAAACACCTCACTAAAAGAATCACAGGCCTAAAGCAGATGCCCTATGCTGACCAACTAAAAAAACTCGAGCTATACTCTGTCACACATCTTCTACTCAGAGGTGATCTCTGCTTAACATACAAGGCCATGTCAAACCCAGAGCTGTTGGTCATGCTACACTTAAAGAAATCCCAATCCGTCGGAGCTACATGCTCCAGGGACCTAAACTCCTTCATCACAATGAACAAAACATGCTGGAGGGATAGATTCCTGACCCAGAGACTCCCCATATTCTGGAATAGAATGCCAATACATGTCAAGCAGAGCACCTCCTTAGCCCTCTTCAATAGGAACCTTGACGACTGGATGGGAGACAGGAAATTTACCCCAGGGATCACATTAGCCACCCTGATAGACAGGGGTCCAGGGAAGTAAATATTGTGGGGAGAAATAGCCAGGGAATTGTTATGGCTAGGCTTGTATACCCCTAGGGCTGATAGCCTAGTACCAACCCATGAACCTATGTGATGTAGACTTCATCATTTTCTATGATTCTTTGTGGCTCATGTTTTCAGTGTTTTTCCGCCACTTCGGTATCATAATGTTTGCACAATCCCAAGTGCAGCAGTCTTGCCACATTATTAATGCTTTCAGTATACAGTCTTTCTGCCATTAGTATGTCACAACCAGCAATGAGGTGTGTAACTGTTTCAAGTTCTGTTTTACAAAACCTACATTTGTCTGTTTCTCTTACATGTTCAATGGACTTTGTAAACCAAAATGTACATAGTTGACTATCTTGGGCCACCAATATTAACCTTTCATAACCTGGATTGAATTTGCCTCTGCTTAACCATTCCTGAGTTTGATCCTGATCAATATGAAGTTCTTCCAGAAGTTTTCTATGCTTGCAATAGTATTTATGCATTTTCCACATTTCTTGCCTTCTCATTTGGTTTTTCACGTTATATTCTTTATTTTGTTTTTTTTTTTTTTTTTGGCACATTCAGTTGTTGCCTGATTTGTATCTACTTCTGGTTTGATTTCCATCCCCGCCTGACCCCGATATGCTTCTGCTAGACTAAGCAGAGAAGTCATCTCAGATTTATTCTCCTCATGTTTCAAAACTTTCATTATATTTGGGTCTTGTGAGGTCAGCAGATATGTGTGCAGTCCCATGATTGCAGATCTATACATGCAATCAATTTCAAGGAGGCCTATCCCTCCTTCAGAATGGGGAATATATAATCTTGGTATGTACTGAGTTGTAGAAATAATGTGGTGAGATTGAAGCATTATTCTTGTTTTCCTGTCTAATCTATTCAACATGTTTTGGGGCTAGTCATTCACTCCAAAATTGTAAGTTAGGACAGGAAGAGCAAATTGGTTTATAGCTTGAATCTTGTTCCTAGATGTTAATGCTGTTTTCAGGATTAATTTAAATCTTCTAAAGTATTCCTTCTAAGTTTTATTCCCATTTGTCCATGTTTTATTGTTGATCCTTCATCAATTTCCAGATATTTATACAATCCCTCTTGCTCAAGTTCTTTTATATCCCATTCTTGTTCCAGACTGATGTTTCCTTGGTGCTGCAGTTTTCCTGCTTTAAAGGTTGCTTCTGAACTTTTATCAAGACCAACTGACATTCTTATATCATCTGAAAAAGTTTTGACAACTTGTAGTTGTGCTTTCAGTTCCTCATCTGATGAGCTATATATTTTAAATCATTGACAAAGAGAAGATGAGAAGACTTGACACTCTGTAGTTTTCTAGAAGCCAAATTATATCCATGGCCTAAGCTATTAAGTAGACAGCTTAATGGGTTAAGGGAAAGACAAAATTGCAGTGGTGACAGTCACTCTGGCATATCCTCCTTTGAATTTTTATCCCTGAGATAATAATTTATCCTTTATCATGGCTTAATTGCAAAGTGGTTTAACACTGTTTCATGATCACTGTAGCATAGTCTATCAGTGTAGAGTGTATCTTAAAAATTTTTAAGCACTCTTTTATCCATGAATGTGGGGTACTATAAATTTTTTTGTAGTCAAGCTATGCCATGATTCTTCCCAGCTGTGAGTTTATCAGTGATGCATGAGTGGAGGATTGCGTCAAATGCATTCGCTAAGTCAAGATAGGCTGTATGTGCTGTTTTGCCTTCATACAGGGCTTTCGTGACATTCTTGAAGATGTCCACCAGGTTTTAGTAAGCCTGATCTACCCTTAACTAAGCCAAATTGTGTCTGGACAATAGTTTGAAAGTCACCTATGTCATTGTTGGTAAGTGCCATGATTATTCTCTCCATGGCCTGGGAGATATGGCTGGTGAGGCTTAGGGGTCTATAGTTCCCAGGATCAGGTGACAGACCCCTTTTGTGCAAGGGAATTATTGTTGCTGTGTCCACTCTGCTGGGACAAAGCTAGTCCTTACACTGTGGTTGAAGAGAGTGCCAACTCATTCCACTAGACCCTGTTTCAGACCATTTAACAGGCAGTCTATGATGTTATCCAGTCCCATAGAGGCTGTTTATCTGCCCATGAAGAATATGGTTATGAAATGTTCTTTGCAGATACTAGGCAGAGGATGGATGACAGGTATGCTTTGGGGTATGTTCAGTTTGGACAGGGTTTGTGAAGTTTGTCCCAAACTGTCTAGTAGGAGATTTTTGATGTCCTCAGGGTCAGTATGAGTGGTACTGTCCACTACTAGCTCAGCACAAAGTTGGCCCTTCATGTTTAGATTTCTGATGTAGCTTAACAATCCCTCCTGATTCACTTTAGCTAGGGATGCTAGTATAGGTTTGTACATGGCTTTATAGGACTTTACAAGATAGCTAATTTTCTTGTTCAAGCTGTGGAGGGTGTCCTTTCTCTGCTGAGTCAGTTCCTTCTTGCTCTTAGATATTACTTTCTTCCACTAGTTGTATAACCTATGTATGCTTGATCCTCACCATGGTGGCTTGTTTTCTGTGAGGAACTTGTTTTGATACATTCACATTCAGCTGACTCTGTACATTTGTATAGGTGTTTATACAGGCCATTTGTGTACACCTCTGTGTAGCAGTCATTGTTGACAGCGGTACCGGGGGGGGTTGCAACTATTTATAGCATCAGTTAGGAGTCTATAGTTTGCTTCGGATAAATGTTTCATGCTTCTTCTCTTGAGAGGGTGTCAGGTATGATTGTGAATATGAACGAGACTGAATTGTGATCCGACCTGACCAAGTGGGCCAGCACACAGGGGGTAGTGTAGAGAACCACTCTGTTGGTCAGTACTAAGTCTAGGATATGTCAGCCCCTTGTGGGGGTGCAGGCTATCTGTTACACAGCATGTTTATTAACAAAGTCCAGAAAGATTAGGGTGAGCATGTTTGTGCACATGTATGACTCCAAATCAGTGGAAGGATAGTTGAAATCACACATAACCAAGGGGTTTGGCTGTATAGTGAGTGACTCAAGTAGGCAGACTGGTACTTGTGGTTCATGGTGAGGATCTGTAGCTAACAATGGTATGAAAGGAAGTTTTACATACAGTTAGTTGTACTTGGAGTAGCACTACGGAGTCATATTCTTTGACCAGTCTTGCAGTGTATTTGTCTTTACTGAAGATGTATACACCTCTGTCTTTGGTTCTTTCATGCTCATTTTGATGTCTCAGTGTATGGAAGGCATTTTACCCTTCCACGGACAGGGGGTTGTCTGCAGCCTTGAACCATACCTGTGTAACTGCACAGACATGGGCATCTTCCAAGGTAAGGAGTTCTTCGAGTGAGTGCATTTTCTGATTTACACTGCTTGCATAAAGCAGCATAACCTTCAGTTTGTCTCTAGTGGAGTCTTTTACTTTGGGACTTTAGTTGTTCTGACATTGAGTAAAAATCCACTATGGGGCTGGCAAGCTCCTTCATATAGTACAGTGAGGTACATCTCCAGTCATTCACTGCAACATGGACTATGACAGAGTCATAACGGTACTTGCTGTTGAGAGACTGGAGTGCATGCATGATCTGATGGACCCTGGAACCTGACAGGAGGCTGATTGTGACCTTCTCCTTGTCTAGCTTGGTGAGGGGAACATCTGCTTGTCTCACTATGGAGTCACTTATGAACATAACATTTGGTTTTGAGGTATTTTGCCTGAGGGGCTTATTAGCTGAGACACTGATGTGTGTGTATATTACTATGTGTACTGGATTCTGTTGGGTCTGCACTATGTGCATTAGGTTTGCACCTGTGAGGTCTTGATCTTTAGTTAGGTTTCTAGTGAGTAGGTCTGCGTATGTGGGTTTATGTGTTGTGAGCTTATGTGCAAGAGATGAAGTGCGTGTGCTGACAACATGTTTGATATCCGGTTTGTTGTTGTGTGAGAGAATTGATTCCAAATTCATATTATAGATACAGGTATCACATGTTGTATTAGCTTGTTTTAGCAGTAACTGGTTCTCAGTATATATGAGACAATTGCTCTGTTGTCTCAGGATGCCCATATAAATCAGGCTGCCTGGAGAAATGGTGGGAAACTGTCTATGAATTATGGAATGTATATACTGTAGTAAACAGTGGGGAATGTGGTAGATGGACCAGGTTTGGGTGTAAGACAAACAAAATGTATCTGTTCTATGGAGGGCTAGGGTTACAAAAAATGTGTCAATATTTCACAATGCACAACTGAGTTGCTTGCAGGGAAAACTATTATAAAAAAGTAAACAAAGGGAAAGGCCAAGAGTGAGCCTTATTCCAGCAATTTCCAACTCAGATGGGTTCTTGGCCACACAGTTCTGCCACAAGGGTGCAGAGGCATTCTTAATGTAACATGGCTGGTTTTAATCCTCCATTGATACCAAACAATATAAATTCAGCAAGCCTGAATCAAGCCTATGCTATAAAATGCAGAAGTACTAAAAATCCAAAGTGCAGAAAATCACAATCATAACAGAAGAACAAACAGTTTAAATAAATCAGCATTTCAGTAAATACTCCAACAAAAGTGTAGACAACAAACCTTCCTAGTGTCAAAACGTGGTCAGGAACCCAAGTACTTAAAACAGAACTAAGACAATTTTACAATTTCACAATAACACACACAATAGGCCTTCAACCAGCAATTCCTAGCATAGAAGGGTGTAGGCTATCCTCCCCTGCCACAAGAGTCTACACCACAAACCTTCCTAATGTAAAATAACTGGTTTGGAGGCCAAGTGCTTAAATTATAACAAAGAGACTTAGAACACCCACAATAAACATTCAACCAGCAATTCCCAGCAAAGAAGGGCAGAAGCTAGCATCTCCTCCCACAAGAGTGTAGACCTTCTTAATGTAAGACAAGTGGCCTGAAGGCCAAGATCTTAAACCAAAAATAATAGGCTTAGAATAACAGTTACAATTTAAATGTGATACCAGACAGATGACAGTGACATGTCTTTTAATCTACCCACATACATTATGTCATGGTTAGTAGGCCCTGTGTTATCTTGATGAGAGCACCCTGTGGTCTGCCCAGCTGCTGCAAGTGAGGTGAGGTTTATGCAAAAGAGAACATTCTACTGTATTACTGTTCTGATCAGTTTGACAACAGTGCTGTCATGCAATCCTAAGATCTGAATGCGATGGCATGTCTTACGATGTGCACCATATGTATGTACTGGAAAACATTAAATAGAAAGGTTATAAAGTAATGACACACATTGCCATTCCTGACTTCAAACCCCTTACAAGAGAAATACACTAGAGCTGTCAGGATGATGCTATCCACTGTATCATTTGGCAAGGCAAAATAACTTACAAGTATAATTATCAGTTCAACGACACAAATACAGATACACTTGGCACTAATATAGTTATGCACCCTATGCATCAGACACAAAGCTTTTGTATCCCTGAATCCAAAAGAGAGAAAACAGGGATATGGTACAGTTATCATCACTTGCACAGGGTGTAGGGATAGACAGGAGACCTAGGCTGGCACAAAAGGTCAGTGAGTGTGTGTGAGGGAGAAAGAGATGATGATAAGGAAACCTACTTAAAAAACTTCTCCAAAGCCAATTTCATGCTACTGAAGTCAGAAGTGACAAACTTCATGACACCCATGCAGATGGGATATGAAAGTTCAACTGCAGAATCCTACACTAAGACACTGTATGAGCGCATCCACTCGTGCATGAATCGTGCCATCCCAAATAGAACCAAGATGCTCTTCTCCAAAAAAAGGAAGCCAATCTGGTGGTCCCCTGCTATAAACAAACTATACAACAGAAGGAAGAAACTGTTGCAGAAAAGATGAAAATCCCTGGATGCAAAAAACTCCCTCACCAACCTCAGTAAGAAGCTGAGATCCCTCATAAAATCCTCAAAAGCTAGTTTTGAAAATAAAATTGCCAAAGATTCCAAAGACAACCACAAGGCATTCTATAGTTATGTCAAGAATCTAAATGGCAATACTCAGATCTGCTCTGAGCTACAACAGAATGGCATTAAATATACTGATCCCAAGGATATTGCCAATATCCTGGCAGATCGATTTAGTGTCAACTTCACCCCCTCTCACCCCCTAAATGGCCCATCTCAATACCAAAAGATTGCCAAATTCTGGTAATCATGGCCACACAGGTAAAAACTGCACTCTCCAAAGCTAAGAATACAGAATCCATGGAACCAGACAACATCCCAAGCTGTGTACTACATGAACTACAAAATGAACTTGCACCTCACCTAAGTGTCATGTTTAATCATAGCCTCACCTCAGGCTCGTGCTCTCTGAGTGGCGTACAGCTACAGTTATCCCACTCCACAAAGGGAGATCCTCCTTGGATTCTGGGAACTACCGTCCCATCAGTCTGACGAGACTAATCTGCAAGGGCATTGAATGCATTATCATGGAACTTATAAACAAAGACATTGGCAACCTTCAAACACTGGACCCCACCCAGTTTGGGTTTGTGAAGGGATGATCTTGTCTTCTGAATTTGACTGACTTCTTTGAATCAGTCTCCAGAGCTGTGGATGAGAGTAAGGTGGTCCACACAGCCTATCTGGACCTCACCAAGGCCTTTGACACCATCGCCCACTCTGTAATTAAAGATAAACTTACTAATCTTGGCATAAATCCCTACATCGCTCGATGGGTTGCCAACTGGCTTACTGACAGAACCCACACTGTAAAAGTAGCTGACTCCAAATCCAGCTCCAGACAAGTGACAAGTGGAGTACCTCAGGGTTCAGTCCTGAGACATCTCTTGTTTGGTATCTATTTCTCTGAAGTACAGGCCAACACTAAGGGACTTTGGCTAACAAAGTTCGCAGATGACTGCAAACTGGGAACCATTATTGAGTCCCCAAATTATGTGGATATTCTACAAAAGGGCCTTACAGAAACAGATTCCTGGTGCCAGAGCCATGGGCTCAAGTGTAATGCCAAGAAAAGTACACTAAACATCAAAAGTGTGATGAGAGACTTAGGGACACAGGTGGACAGTGGTCTCACCTTGATAACCACATCACCACAACAGTCAGGAAATCCTTCTATGTGGCACACCTCATCACTAAGGGCTTTTCATCCAGAAAAAAGGAGGTCATTGTCCCACTGTACTCATCCCTCATTAGACCCATTATAGAGTATAATGCCCCGTTTGGTATGTACCTCACAAGACATCTGCAACAGCTGGAAAGGCCACAGAAATACTTCACTAAAAGAATCACAGGCCTAAAGCAGATTCCATACGCTGACCATCTAAAAAAACTCCAGCTATACTCTGTGGCATATCATCTACTCAGAGGTGATCTCTGCTTAACATACAAGGCCATGTCAAACCCTGAGCTGCTGGACATGCTCCAAAGAAATCCCAATTCCTCAGAGCCACACGCTTCAGGGATCTAAACCTTGTCATCACAATGAACAAAACGTGCTGGAGGGATAGGTTCCTGACCCAGAGACTCCCCATACTCTGGAATAGACTGCCCATACATGTCAAGCAGAGCGCCTCCTTGGCCGTCTTCAAAAGGAACCTTGATGATTGGATGGGAGATAATAAATTCACCCTGGGCATCATGTCAGTCACCCTGCTAGACAGGGGTCCAGGGAAGTAAATATTGCAGGAAGAAATATCCAGGGAATTGTTATGGCTAGGCTTGTATAGGCCCTAGGGCCGATAGCCTAGTACCAACCTATGAACCTATATTGTGGGCCACTCTGCTGTGAGTTTTCCTGTTGTAGAAGATTTGCTTGGAATTTCTCACTGGGGTTGGGTGATAGGTGGTTTTATACCAGTTCTACCTCTGTTACCCTCTGGTCTTGGACAATAGCAGCTACACACCTCTGTGCATATGTTAGCATGTCAGTGGCCCTATGGCACACCTGCTTATAAGTATGGCCTTGGCCACCCATGGCATTTATGTTTGTAATGATGTGCTCCCATAGTCTCAGCCTCCCTGGCATATTGGGATGACCCATTCCAAGAAGAAAAGCACCATGTTGATGGAGCACATCCACAACAATTGTGTTCCCTGCCTCACTGAAGGGGGGTCTGCACCTCAATGACAATGTTGGTCCTAAAAGACAACATAATGATAATACACATAAGCATCACATAACTACAAAGTAACTGTTACCAGATAAAACAGTTAAGGTATGCAGTCAGTAGTATCCACTGGAAAAACATAACACATACTACAGATGTTGTAGATCAGTGTGTATTTCAAACCTATTCAATCACTGTAGCTAAACAGCACATGCATATAAGTTACTGAGCATGTGCAAGATCAGTGCCATTTTGTGTAGTCAGTCAGTGTGAATGTAAGCTTGAACAGAGATGCACGTGTGTGTGTTAGAAGTAACAAGCCAGTCAGTAAGCATATAAAGTATGAAGTATATGTACAAGTTATAGCTCCTGATGTCTGAATGCATAATAAATGACTTGAATGCATACCCAGCCTCAGTGTCTCATTTGAATACATGAGACATGCAACATGGTGTCATAGGTTCATAGGTTGGTACTAGGCTACTGGGCCTAGGGCCTATACAAACCTAGCCATAACAATTCCCTGGCTATTTCTTCCCACAGTATTTAATTCCCTGGACCCCTGTCTAGCAGGGTGACTGACATGATCCATGGGGTGAATTTCCTATCTCCCATCCAATCGTCAAGGTTTCTTTTGAAGAGGGCCAAATAAGTGCTTTGCTTGACATGTATGGGCAGTCTATTCCAGAGTCTGGGAAGTCTTTGGGTCAGGAGCATATCCCTCCAGCACGTTTGGTTTATTGTGATGACAAGGTTTACATCCCTGGAGCATCTGTCTCTGAGGGATTGGGATTTCTTTAAGTATAGCATGTCCAACAGCTCTAGGTTTGACATGGCCTTATATGTTAAGCAGAGATCGCCTCTGAGTAGACGATATGCGACAGAGTATAGCTGGAGTTTTTTCAGATGGTCAGCATAGGGCATCTGCTTTAGGCCTGTAATTCTTTTAGCTAGGTATTTCTGCGGTCTTTCCAGTTTTGCAGATGTCTTGAAAGGTACATACCAAATGGGGCATTGTATTCTATAATGGATATAATGATGGATGAGTACAGTGGGACAATGACCTCCTTTTTTCTGGATGAAAAGCCCTTAGTAATGAGGTGTTCTACATAGAAGGATTTCCTGACTGTTGTGTCCATGTGGTTATCCAAGGTGAGGCCACTGTCCACCTGTGTATCACACTTTTGGCATTTAGTGTACTGCCACCTATGTGATAATTCATGGGTAAATGTTTTTTTCCCAAAGGGGATAACTATACATTTTATGACATTGAGCTTGAGCCCATGGCTCTGGCACCAAGCATCTGTTTCTATAAGGACCTTTTGTAGAATAGCCACATTATTTGGGGATTCAATAATGGCTCCCAGTTTGCAGTCATCTGCAAACTTTGTTAGCCAGAGTCCCTTAGTGTTCGCCTGCACTTCAAGTAGATGCCAAACAAGAGCAGTCCCAGGACTGAACCCTGAGGTACTCCACTTGTCACTTGTCTGGAGCTAGATTTGGAGTTGGTTACTTTTACAGTGTGGGTTCTGTCAGTAAGCCAGTTGACAACCCATCGAGTGAGAATAGGATCTGAAGTTGAAGCAGCTTGCAAAACATGAGGCGCACATTTAGAAGTGGAGCAATATTCAGGAGCAAACTCGCAAACAGGTCAATAGTTATTTGAAGTTAATTAAACTCATTTCAAATGATTTTCAGTCGCTAAATATGTGACGTAGCATTCAAAGTGTTCAAAATAATTTTCGAGATGTTTCAAATGTCTGAGAGTGTGGCATAATAATTAAAGTGTTTGAAATAATCTCCAAAGTGTTTAAAATGTTCAAAAAGGCTGAAATGTCTGATTTTTTTGCAATGTCTGACATTTTCACAGTAACTAAGGCTTTCTGAAGTGTCCAAAGTGTTTGAGCCATTTTCAGTGTTAAAGTAAAGCATTTTCAGAGAGGTTGTTGTGTACTTGAGCAAAATTACAAGTATCAGGTATATACTTTTGTTTAAAAGATCTTTGTTGTTATGACAGAGGAATTTTGCAGACATGAACCGCTGGTGTTTGATAATAATATTGCTGAGTGTTGGCGAGTGTTTGAGCAAGAATATGATATTTTCATACAAGATGCATTTTCTGATAAAGATACAAGTGCGAGAGCATTTAAACTTCTCAATTTAGCTGGTGCAGAGGCCATTGAGTGTGAACATTCATTTGTGTATGCCCCTGCTGTATATGCAGGGGAGGGGGAGAACCGCCATATTGTGAACACAGGTTGAAACTCAGGAAGACCCTGATGCTTAAAACTTAAATTTAGAGAAATGTGTAACCCTCAAACAAATATTACAATAGAAAGGCACACATTGTACACAAGAAATCAAAAACCTGGTGAAACTATTGCAGCATATATTACCGACTTCAGAAATAAAGCAAAAACATGCAGATATGGTGATCTACAAGATGAGTTGATAAAAGACCATCTTGTATGTGGTGTTAATGATGCAGTGAGAAAGATTTGGCTTTGAGATAGTGAAAGATTTTGCTTTGAGATAGTGAACTAACATTGAGCAAAGCCACTGAAATTTGTCAAATACATGAGATTACAGAAAAGCATACAAATATGCTTAAGAGTGAGAAAAACATGTTTACAATATCTGCTAGTGTGAATGTTGATAGTGTGCAGCAGAAAGTTAAGATGAAAAAGAAATATAAACTTAGAGGCAGTGCCACAACCAACCTCATTATTAAATGTCACAATTGTGGGGACAGTCATGAACCTAAACAGGAAAAATGTTTAGCTTTTGTCCGCAATGTCACAGGTGTAAAAAGTGGAATCATTTCAAAAGGGTTTGCAAGTCTAAAGTGTTGCAAACTTATTTTAAAAGAGAGTATCCAAAGAAGCAAGTAGATCAGATAGAGACTGTAGCAAACTCTGAGAGCTGTGAGCAAACTTTCTATGTTGATGGTGTCTCTGTGATCGATGAAGCAGTTAATACAGTAGATTATCAGTTGTCAGCAAAGAGCAAAATATTTTGTACTGTACAAATCAATGGGAAACCTGTAGAGCTTAAAGTAGACATTGGATTTAAGTGCAATGTTATATCATCACAAATGTTTACTAAACTAAAAGCTGGTGAGAAACTTGATTCAGCAAAGTGTGCAAAACTAGTTGCTTATGATGGTGAAGAGATTCAAACTGATGGTGCAGTAGTTCTTTCATGCCATTCTGCTGGAAACAGCTATGACTTGCAGTTTTACATAGTCAAAAGGCATGTGCATCACTGTTAGGCCTCAAAGACAGTCTGAGAATGGGACTGATTTCATTTAATAAAGAGGTCTACCATATAAGTCTGAATAGCAATGACAATTTTACACAGAATATTTTTAGTGAATATGCTGATATTTTCAAACATGAGTTTGGTAAACTTCGAATTACATATTCCACACAGTTAAACCATGAAATAAGCCCAGTTGGCAGAACTAGATAAAATTGTGAATTTATTTATTTATTTTACATTTGTTTACTGGGAAAGTCCAAATGGGCATGGATCCCATTTTCTGAGGAGGACCGGGGAGAAAAGCTCTACAAAGATTAATACAGTAAATGTAGTAAATACAATATACATGTTAATAAAGTACAGTACAGAGTCAAAAAGTTAATAAGGTATAGGTTCATAGATTAGTACTAGGCTAACTGCACTTGCAAGCCATTTTACGCCTAGCCAATTATCCCTTGGGAGGCTCAAACCCTGCATCTTGTGTTTGTAAGGCAAACACATTAAACATTAGGCCATCCTCCCAACCCTATAGTTTTAAGGCCAAGAAAGGAACAAAAAGTAAATATACTACAAGGAGCACAATGTTATACAATAAACAATACAGTTTAAAGGACATTTTCTTCAGTCATTTGGTTACATTCATCAGTGGCTAGTACAGTAAACACACATTGATTGATGAGTATAGAAAAGAGTTATTGCAAGCTTTCATAAAAGGTTAAAGTTTGGTATGATTAAGTTAAGCTACCCAGGGTCAGAGCAATTACTTAACCAAGAATTATGTAAATGTGTCTGGAAGAGTTTTTTGAAATAGTTTTTGTTTTCAGTGGCCCTAATATCTATGGGGATGGTATTCCATGCTTTTGCAAGAGAAATAAAAAACAAGGAGTCCCCAGAGCTATTGTTGCTTTTGCCTGTGTCAGCCAGTGCTTTACTGGTGGATCTCAATAGCCATTTGTTAAAGCAGATATTAAGTAGGCTTTGAAGAGCAGGAACTCTATCAGGATAATATAGAATTTGGTGGGCTGTTGTAAGCTGGTTATATGTGAGCAGGCTGGGTAATTTTAGCCAGGATAGTTGCTTGATTGCTATGCAGTGATGTGTCCTGAAAGGTGAGTCAGTAGCAAACCTAGGAATTTTATTGTAGCAAGTGTTTGTTAAAGTCTGTTTTGTTTAGGTTGATGAGTATGGGGGAGGCAGGAGGCATAGAGAAGTATTGATAGTACATGGATTCTTGTGATGGTGGCTTTACTGTCATTAGTGAGGTACTTTTTGCATCTATATAGGGTTCTGAGTTTTTATGGACTTTACTGTCTATGCAATGTGTATACCGAATTTCATGTTGTGATCTATGGTAACTCATAGAAGTTTGGTGTGTTGGACAGGTGTGATAGGGCTGTTTTTAGCTGAGAATATTGTGAATGGTGGTATGGGGGTCTAAGGCTATAGTGGGAAAGAATATCATTAGTTGTGCTTTATTGGGGTTATGTATTAGTTGAGAGTTGGCTAACCAGGTTTCAACCGCAGTAAAGGACTCGTGTCAATTCATGGAGTTAAGGAAGAGATGGGGCAAAGCAGATTAGAGTGGAGTCATCGCATACTGGACTAGAATGGCATGCTGGGTAGCTTTGTGGAGTTAGTTGGTGACTATGTTGAAAAGAAGAGGTCCAAAAATGGATCTTTGGTGGACTCCTAGGGTGACAGGTAGGAGGGGGAGATAAGGAGTTTTGACATTTTACTGCTTGTTGGCAGTTGGTTAAATAGTTTTGAAACCAAGCTAGTGTGGAGTGTCTTTACTACAGTAGAAGAATCAACTGAATGGGTATCCTGCATGGTCGTAGCTCATAAGAAAATCTCCAATGATATTCGAACATGTATTGATCCAAGAGACTTAAAAAAAACACTTAAGCATCCTCATCATCCAATGCATACAGTAGAAGAGGTAGCCACTCTCATGCCAAATTCCATTGTTTTTTCAGTCTTAGATGGAAAAAGCTCTTTTTGGCAAATTTCACTGGATTGCAAATCTTCATTGTTGACCACATTCAGTACACTATTTGGTATAATCAGATTTTTTTAAGAATACCATTTGGAATTAATTCTGTCAGTGGTCTTCCAACGTGCCATGGAACCATTTTTTTTCTGGCTATCTGTTTGCTATTATAGTAGATGAAATTATTGTTGGGGGCAATAATGAAGACGAACATGCTAGAAATATCAGGAAAGTTCTAGACTGTGCATGTAAAGTAAATCTCAAACTGAATCCTCAGAAATGCAAATTCAAGCTGAAAGAAATTATTTATGTGGGACATGTGTTTACAGGTTCTGGCTTACAACCAGGTCTGTCTAAGCAAACAACAATTGTTGAGCTGACAGTTCCAAAGAATGTTACATATATACAACATTTTCTAGGTAAGGTCAACTATTTAGGAAAATTTAACTTAGACTTCAGTGAGCTTTCTGCACCATTACATGAGGTGACATGCAAAAATGTAAACTGGTCCCGGTTGGAATAACACAAAAGAGCATTTCATATTCTAAAGAAGAAAATTGCCAGTCCACCCACATTGAGATATTATGATGTTCACAAACCTGTCACTCTTTCTTGTGATGCTTCAAGGTACAGCCTTGGTGCAGCATGCCTTCAAGAAGGAATACCCATTGCTTATGCATCAAGAACCTTAATCCAATCAGAGATGCATTATACAAAAATAAAAAAAGAACTTTTGGCAGTAGTGTTTGCATGTTCGAAGTTCACTGATTATATTTATGACAGACCTATCCAAATAGAGACTGATCACCTACCACTAGTGATAATTTTGAAAAAGCCAATATGTGCAGCCCCAGCTCGATTGCAATGCATGATGTCAAAATTGCAAAAGTACAACTTCAATATTGTTTACAAAAAGAGCAAACACTTGTACCTTGCTGATGCTCTGTTACATACACCCAGACAAATGACAGAACAGTATGAACATGAAACAGCAGACTTTGAAGTCATGGAAGTAAGAAATTTTTCATCATCATGACTTGATGAACTAAGAAATCACACAGCTTCAGACCCAATTCTCCAGAAGCTAAAAAACATTATCAGTCAAGGATGACCAAGATGACAAACTGGTTTACCACTTGACTTTCAGCAGTATTTTCCTTACCAAGATGAGTTTCTGATGGAAGGTGGAATCATCAAGAAAGGTCCAAAAGTGGTAATTCCTAAAGCATTACAACAGTAATATATCAAAAGTTTGCATTTTGGTCACCCAGGTACTGATTTAACCAAAAGAAGGGAAGCAGCATTGTATTTTGGCCTTCTATGCCTAAAGATATAGAGAAGGAAACTCTAGCATGATCAATTTGCAACAGTACCAAACTGCATCAATAAAAAAAAAATGCTTCAGCTACACCAAATTCCAGAATTACCATGGTTGACGGTTGCTGTAGATATTTTTGAATGGAATGGTCAACATTATTTGGTGTTAGTAGACTCTTACTCAAATTGGTTTGAAATTGACCTATTTACTAACTTGACTTACCGCACAGTCATTAGAAAACTGAAAAGACATTTTTCTGTCCATAGCAGTCCCCACAAAGTCATGTCTGACAATGGTTCACAGTTTACTAGTCAGCAGTTCAAGAAATTTGCTGAGTCTTAAAGTTTGTTCATATTACCCGTAGTCCTGAGTATCGACAAGCCAATTGTTTAGCTGAATGTGCAGTTTGTAGTGCAAAGTATTTGTTGGAAAAATCCAAAAGAGGTGGTACCAATGTTTTCTTTAACTTAATCTCAGAAACATTCTTAGAGGCAACTTGCTTGGTTCACCTGCTGAAAGACTGATGTCTGGACAAACACAAACAACTTTTCCAATCAGCAAACAATTGTTAGTACCAAAGGCAAAGAATAATAAAGTGGCCATGGCTTAACTTCTGAGAAAACATCAGTCACAAAAGTTGTACTATGATAAGACCAGTAAATCCCTCTGACCATTGTTACAAGGAGAAGTTTTAAGAAGGCAAACATCCAAAGGTTATGATCATGTAGTAATCATGAAGGACATTTGTGAGGAACTGAGATCTTACATCATACAATCTGAATAAATGGACTACAGAAGGAATCATAGACATGTGTTACCTGTCTCATAGCCATTGCCACAGCAGATTGCCTGTGCCAGTGACTCAAATTTCCAGAGTGACTCGTCAATTGTTCGAATTCAAAAGGACAGTGCGCTTTCTTCAAACAACTATGTTGTAAACCCAGATGTTCCACTATTCAATGAATCCCCAGAGACTATCCCTGTTGCTAAACCCAGTCAGTAATTTTATGTAACTAGATTGGGTAGAATTTGCAAACCCAATCCCAAATAAACAGCGACCTGGACTTGAAATCAGTTATGTTTTGTTGAAATATTGAAATAATGTCTATCTCTTAAATATGTCTTTGTTTTTGTATTTTGCAATGTTGAACAAAATTAAAGAGGGAAGAGGATGTAGATCAGTGTATATATTATACCTAGTCAGCCACTGCAGCTAGACAGCACATGCATATAAATTACTGAGCATATGTGAGATCAGTGCTATTTTGTGTAGTCAGTCAGTGTGAATGTAACTTGAATGGACATGCACATGTGTGTGTTACAAGTAACACATCAGTTAGTAAGCATATGAAGAATTAAGTATATGTACAAGTTACAGCTCCTGATGTATGCATGTATAATAAACAACTTGAACACATACCCACCCTCAGTGTCTCATTTGAATACATGAGACATGCAATAAATGTGAAATACTAACAGGCAGAATGCAAAACAAGAAGAGTAGCAAGGCAACATATCCTTGTATGTGCCATAGCAGTAACTCAACTGTGTTCCCCCCAAAAGAACAATCCATTCTAGTTTGTGACATAACAGTAACTTCTCTTTGCTCCCCCTGCCCAATAAAGAACAGGCACATGAACCATTTTGCTAATAAAACAAATTTGAAATGCTAAACATTCAAAGGACCTGTCCCTGAAACATGTGTATATATGTATCACACAGCTTACTATTTTCATGTATTGTCAATTATTTGTATCTCTGAAATGGCTTGACAAACATAGCCATGCTATCAGTACAGTTCTAACTAGTGCATACAGATAACAGTGTAAAAGGATTTGCTTCACATTATTCATTAATATATTCCAGCATATGCATTATGTAGGTAAAAAAATGACAGCATACCTGCTGGAGTTTAATGCCTCTCTGTAAAGATAGCTTGGGAAATATTTTGCTTTGCTGAACATGCATCAAGTATCCTCACCATCAGTTTTTTTCCTGTGGATTTCAAAAGTAGTGGCATACAAACACGGAAAGTCTACACAGACAGAATATTAGGAGCTGCTACTACTACTTAAGTCCATTTATATGCACTACAGGATGCAAGCAATGCTGCTGCTGCTGCAGCCAATAGGCCTAGGCTGAGACAGAGAAAAGTTTTCAGGCCACATTTAACTTATCGCGACATATATGATATGGACATTGTAGAATGCTACAGGGTGGACAGGGACACAATACAGAAACCCTGCAACCTCTGCTAGATTCAACTCAGAACCACAGCATTTACCTTCCCATGTATTGGCTGTGTACTGCTTGCATCACACTCATCCCCGAAATAACACTGTGTAAACTTCTGCATTTACAAGGTAAGTCCTGAACATGTACTGTATTTTATAATATTATTATAACATGTCCTTGTATTCCATCACTTGGTACAGAAAGCAACTACAAGCTGGGAGATTTTTGCAAAAATTAATATCACATGTGAGAGCAGAGAGTTATTTGACTTCTGTGTGTCCATTAGCAAGTAGTAGGCCTCAAGCCTTAAAGATTCACATGTTGATACCTTCCCAAAGTAATAGTGATCACTTCATGCCCTCAGTTTAGTACCATATGTTTGAAATGGGAAATCATGACAGAGGGAAGTTCAAACGTAATGAGGCACATAGCAGTTTATGTCTTCACTATCCTCACAAGATCAAAGTGGCAGGATGCAAAACAAGGAAGGTAACAAGAGCAACATAGCCTTGTTTGTGCCATAACAGTAGCTTAGTCTGTGTTCACCCCATTAAAAGAACATTATACCCTTGCATGTTCCATGACAGGGACCCACATTTGCTCCCCACACCCAAAACAGCAGTCTATGCTTGTTTGCACCAACCAATCTTCCATTAATTTGATGGCAACTTTATATCATAGTGTTCCTAGAGAATATCCTCACACATTTTAAGGTAAATTATATAGACTGGCTTACAGACTGCATGTCTCTGTGTACTGGTTAGATCAAAGATGAATGAGCAGGAAACACAGAAAGGTAGGACATAGCTGCATATTTGCAACAAATAATCATAGCTGGTTGTGTGATCACTAAGTGCACTGCATCCAAATATATTACATAGAATACATTTCCAAATAACAGCTCATGCCTTGATATCAGTGTATATTTAGTTGCCATTGGTTTTGTGAGGAATTATGTCATGTATTTGTTGCAAAGCTGTTTGTGTGAGAAAGATGGATAAGCCTCCCTTCCTGTTTTATGATGGTGCATTGCACTAAGAGTTGGGATCCAGACCTATGTAGTCATATTTCATGAGTACTAATGGTTTCTACTGTGTATGTCATAGACTGATTTTCCACATTTCAACTATTTCTCCATGTTTTATCATTTTTTCTCCTTTTTTGGGGGGAGGGCACTGTTTGCGCAATGCACTGCTTAGCACAAATGGCTTTGGCTGTGCGTATTTCATTGGTATGTATAGCAGCAGAGCACAAACCAGAGTAATGGGCCACTCAGGTAGCAGACAAGACCAAAATAGCCAGAAACATACACTGGATGCATCCAGTTAATAGTATTGGTCATTGCACAAAGAAATTACCCTGCAGCTTGCACTGTCACTCAACATGTTTAGGCAGCGGTAAGCCCTGCGCAACACTTTCAAAGGTTGCAAATCCAGAACGTTCACACTCCCAGTAAGAGTGATACCTGATATTGGTGGGAAAACATCATTCTACATTGGTATTGATCTGTGATAGGCATGGCAGGTGTTCCTTCAGAGTTTCTGAGATTCCGTGATCAAAGATGGGGTGTCCAGGATTCCAAAATGTTTGTTGGACTTTTAGTGAATGAACATAGGCCCAGGCTGTTGCAGAGGGACTATCATGGTTTGGATTAAAAGGCAGAGGCATGGAATAGTCTGGCCAGGGCTCTGACCAGTGCTACTGGTGTCCCCCACACTGGTGAACAATGTAGGAATCACTGCTAATCACTGCTGAGACCTCAGGATGAGAAAGAGGGATACCCTCGACCATTGGATAAAGGAATGTAGGACTGGAGCATCCCACAGTGTATAAATACCACTTACAGAGACTACTTGCCATGGTTAAAAGCTGGATATAGTCAGGATTGGTATGTTTAATGGTATTCTGTTCTGTTTTATTCCACAGCCATCACAGACCAGAAAGACCAGGAACTGAATGTGCAAACCCATGCTGCTAGATTGGCATGGATGTGAGATGCATGTGCTATGTATGTATCTCAACAGTGGGGTTATTTTAGTATTAAAAGTTATGATGCATTTATTGATTAATTATACAGTTGTTTCAAATTGAGCATTCATTTCTAAACTGTAATAGGGAAGTATGCATGAATTACTCTGTAGGGCAAAACAACAGTTCAGTATTACATAGTAGTCATTAGGTTGTGCCTTTAAAATCCACACCTCCTAATATACAATAATGTTAAGTTTTCATTGATATTGCAATGTAACTTTAGAGCTATAAAGCAGTGTCACCACTTGCTTGCTGTAAACTGTAATTATTTTATTTGGACCATGCATATGTGCAATGTTATCACATATTGAGGCTTGCTTACTGAAATTTGTAGTATATTGTGGATCTTTTAGGATCTGGGTATTCTTAACAGTAAACAAAGGTATTTGTTAAGAGTAGATATTGTTAAAAGCAAAGCTAATAGAATAGAGTCAAATACTTGTATCAATGCTTTATATATCACATATGAAGTTATTAATGTTCTCACCTTTTTTCTCTCACTTCAACCCTTTTCTCTCCTTTTTTTCTGTTTTTTTTTTTTAAATGTTTTGTATTTTTTGTTTTTTCCATAGCTCAGCAGGGTAGGCCTGTCCCATGGGATCCTCCTGTCCCCAGTCCACTGCCTACAACATCGCTTCCCAGCAGATCTGCTGCACGACCTTGTAACACCTCCACTGCTGGCCCTGCATAACCTGATTCCTCAGGTAGTTCTGCCTCACTGGAACAGTGGCAAAGGTAGTGAATTTATCACCCGCAATAAACTGCCAGGTTTGGTGCGTAGGATTGTGCACCACACAGTTGGTGCATACCTACGCCAGATGGAGACACTGGAGACACTGCTCACCATCATTGTATTAAATAGCATCTGAAATAATAATCCCAAGAGTTAGTCCCAACAGGTAAGGTGAGTAAAATGAATGCAAAAATATCCCTCCAATCCAGGTAGAAGGCAGCTGTAGCAAGCAGTAGTAGTCAAGCAACTCAAATCAGAATGTAAAAACTTTTAATAACGTAGCGTTAGCACTTTCATAACATCAGTTACTTCCTCATATGCATAAAAACAGTGGATAAACATCATATATATATATATATATATATATATATATATATATATATATATATACAACAAAGGCATATGAAAAAACAATCATGTTCCATGTATTTCCCTCCATTTTTTAAAACCTATAAACCAATTAAGATTTAAAAGGACAATAACTAAAACAACAAGTGTATATATAAAGGACCCCATGCATTAAAACACATTAATAGATTGTCTTGTCATACCATAAAAAGCCTAAATTGATATACATAATCCATACAACTCATCATGAAAGTCCACTGGGTGAGGACTTGATTCTCACTGTCAGCCAGCTTGATGTCTAAGGGTTCACAATGTCCCCACTCTCACTCCAACCATGGTGTTCACCTACCTCATGTGTCCTTCACCTTCCCTGTCTCTTGTCTTGTTTGTCTTGTATGTCTGCAATTGCTTCCTCATCTGCCCAACTTACTGCTCCCTGACATTTCTACAGGCCTTTACCAACATTTCTCTCTCTCAAAAAAAAAAAAAAGAAAAACATTGGGCACCTATCCCACAAAAACAAAAAAAATATATCATCCCATACATAGTTCTCCATTTCTCACATGTCTTCATGACACGCATGATTTGATCCAATTCCCTATACAACATATTGTGTTGTTGTCACCCCTCTCTCTGGAGGTGTCAATCCAAATTCAGCAGAATTTGTGGATATATCTTCATGTTTTGATCTTGAAGAAATGAATAGCTATGGTTCTTTCCTACATCCTTCCTGCACATTCCTGCCTTCCTTTCACTTTGTTTTTACCCTGATTGCTCCCCATTTCACCACTTTCCTGTCTTTGCCATTAGAAAATTGGTGAGAAATCCTGGTCCCATGCACATTGAGGTGGTTGACAGTGAGAATCTAGTCCTCACTCAGTGGACTATCATCACTGTAACCTCACTGCACCGCTGGCTGCAGTGCATGATGTCTGCACCTCCTATAAGTGCTCAAAAAAATATCGAGAGAGAGAGAGAGAGAGAGAGAGAGAGAAAAGGGTTGAGGTGACAGAAAAAGGCAGAACATTAGTAAATTCATATGTGACATACAAATCACTGATATAATTATTTGACTCTATTCTGTTACCTTTACTTTTAAAACTACAAACTCCTAACAAGTTTCTTCCTAACTTTTAAGACTACCCAGTTTATAACAGAGCACGGTATAGTACATATTGTAGTCACCAATCCTTGATGTGTGCATATATTCCATATGTTTGTGTTCCAATTGCATGTCAACAATGATGAAAACCTAACAGTATTGTATATTTGATACTTGGTGTCGGCACAACACATACAAGGGCCCACAACCGATGACTATGCTAAAATACTGTACTGTTCCTTTTTCCTACAAACTACTGCATGCATACTTTCCTTTTACAATTTAGAGATGCATGCTCACTTTTTTTTTTTGAGAATATAGCACCATCGCTTTGTGTTACAGGCTAAGGCATGCATAGTTTCTTTAACAGTTGGGATAAGCAATTTGATACAACTGTATTAAATACTAGCTTAGTGGTCCTTAACTTTTAATGCTATGAAAATACTATACAAATTACTATTATTAACATATCCTGCATCCTTACTAAACACATGGTATGCAACCTGACATTTGAGGCTCACTCTACAGCAGCTGTGGAAAAAATAGAACAGAACACCATTATGAATACCAGCCTTTTTTTCAAACACCTTTATTGAATTATCACTTGTGACACTGGCAAATTTACATTCATATATATGTAATCACACTATAATTAACATAACAAACATTTTACTTCACATATATTGCTATATGTCATATAACCTAAGCAACATTATATAAATTATTCAATTCCTGCCCTTTTTTTAAAACAAGAAACATATTTATTAAACCATCACTTACTACATAGGCAATCATACATTTATATAAATGAAAACAAACCCACTGACAGTCCTAGTTGCAAGCATTTTATATCACAAACCATACTGTCACACTCCCATTTGCAAGCATTATACATCACTTATAATCTACCCAATCATTTTCAGTCAAACATTACATAGCTGATTTAAATCTTGCCACCTTTTAAACATCATTCCTCTCTTGTATGTATTGTGCCAATATTTCCCATTTTTTTCCTATGTAGTTTGCTCCTACCCTTTTTCAAAGGCCTCAATTCCAGTTGGTTTATCTCTGTTACTATATTCGCTCATTCTAGTATAGTTGGTTTAGATTTTGATTTCCATTTTCTAGTAATTGCTTTTTTGACAGCCACCATTATTAAACACAACAAGGCTTTACCATGCCTAAGCAATTCAGATTGTGTATCATAGCTCAGAAAAATTATCTCCCTCATCATCCAAACTGCCCACCCAGGATCTCCGACAATGCATCCCACAGGGAATCCTTAAAGTACACCAATTCACCACACTCTCAGAAAATATGTTTCCAGTTGCATCTTTCTTCCCTGTCACACCTCCAATATTTGCTGTCTTCCTGAGGAAAAAGTCGCTGGACCTGCTTAGAGTATAGAAACATCTATTGAAACATTTCCAAGCAAAAGTCCTAACTCTTCTAGATTTTCTTGCATATTTGGGAGACATACATATATCCTCCCATTGTTTCTTTGTGAATTGCTTATCCTATATCTCTTCCCAATGCTTTCTAACCTCCTTTGATTGATTCTTATAATCATGCAATATTGTATATGCTCTACTAATTATCCTTTTTAGTAGCCGCTTCTGAAATATATTCTACTAAAATCTCTACCAGTGCTGGTCTTTCATTTAGAACCCCACTATGTCTTTCTCTTTGCCTATACTCTGATATCAGTCCTTGATATGGAAGGCAATCTCTAACCTACAGTCCAAATAAATTATTGGCATCATCCCATTCTATCGTCTTTCCATCTCTAGATATTTGCTACCAATACCTTGGTTCCTTTGCCAGTTGTCTCCAAAAATACCAGCCACCTGTTGTCTATTGTCTATACCCCTAATTGCAGCCATCCCTATCAGAATCTCCTTTCTCCAATCCCATGTTGGCTTACTTCTTAGAATACTTTCTGCTACTTTATGGATATAATATTCTGTATGATTATTGTTCTCACTAAAGGTCTGCATCCAGAATTCAAGTCTATTCTTGTTTCTTGAGTTTCGCCCCTGTTTCATTATCATCCCTTTCCACTTTGAAATATAGTTTTCTGCTTGTGCTATGTAAAGGAGTCTTAACTCTGTAGCTCAGAAATACCCCTTTAAATTGGGTAAACCCAATCTGCCATGTTCTGCTGGAAGAATCAGCTTATCTCACTTGACTCTTGCTGTCTTCCCCTCCCAGATAAAGTCCTTCAGCTCTTTATTAATTGCGATCCACAACTTCTCCTCTGGTTGATAAAAATATGCCTGACCTGTATATAAGACTAAAGGGAATAAAAACATTTTAACTGCTTGTATCATATTATCCATATCCATATAACAAACTTCCATTTTCTCAGTTTTTGTATTATCTTTTGTTTAGTCTCTTCCCACATATCCTTAGCTGCCACACTAGAACTATTTTAATCCATGCTCCTAAATACTTAATTTTATCATGTCCCCATAAATACGGATATTCCTGAAACAACTCGTGTGCGGGCACATAATTTACCGCTATTGCCTTCATTTTAGCTTCATTCATTTTGTATCCTGAAAAAGATTTGAAACTGTCTCAAAATATTGGACGATACTATAATGTTTCTTTTTGGCTTTGCCAGATATAATATCATCTTCAAATAAAGCCAGCTTTTCTTGACTACCATACCGATTATATCCTTGAATTTCTGAGTCTGTTATTCTTTTTGCCAATGGTTTTAAATATAATGCAAATAATAAAGGAAAAGGAGGGCAAACCTGCCTAGTTCCTCTGCTCCAGCAGAAATTATCAGAGAGGATCCCACCCACTTTAATTTTCACCACCGATCACTCATATAGCCTCCTAATCAACCTTTTAACTTTTTCAGGAAATGCAAATACTTCCATTGTCCTGCTCATAAAGTCCCAGCTTACTCTGTGAAATGCTTTCTCTGCATCAAGACCCACCAACAACAGTGGTATTTTCTTGCATTCTGCTTCCCTCTGGATCATCAATGTTCTGTTAATGTTGTCAAATGTTTGCCTCCCCTCCACAAAACCACATTGATCCATATTTATCAGTTTTGGCATTACTTTTGCCATTCTTTTAGCCATTATAGACATGAACACTTTATAGTCATGGTTTAGTATGGAAATGGGACTGCATGAAGTTGGATTTGATGGATCTTTACCCTCTTTAGTCATTACATCTACTGCTGCTTTCTTCTAGGACATCAGTACTTCCTCTTAAAATACTGTTAAAAACTTCCAGATCTTTACCAATTTTTTCCCTCCTAGCTTCCAAACTTTCACAGGAATACCATCCATTCCTGGGACTTTCTTGTGGATTGGTTATACATGGCCATTGTTATCTCATCTCCTCCTATCCTAACTGTTAGTAATTGAGCCTCATTACCTCTAACCTTAACACATTTAATTCTTCCATAAAAATTTCCATTTCCATTTATATATTTTCTTGATTTTCATAGTTCTCTGCTTTACAGAGACAGTTATAGAATTTGTGAAATATTTCTAATACCTCTATAGGAAGAGGTGTTACCTTCCTTGCTTTAGTCTCCCTACGTTTGGTGAGAACCCTTTCTACTTTCTGTTGCCTGAGTCGTTGTGCTAAAAGGTTTTGTGCTGTAGTGTTATTATAAAAAGAAAAAAAAAACAGTTGTTTAAATGCAACCTTTCTTAACGTGTGCATCTTATCAAGGTAGTTTCCTATTTTCTATCATTCTGCAGTTTATCCTCTTCTTGTTCTGCGAGATTCCCTCTGTTCTGCAATACTTTAACATTCGTCAGTCTCTAAATAATTCTTGTTACTTCTTAACCATAGCTCCCATTATTTTATTGCCACCCTATTTTTAAACTCCACCTTAATTTTATCCCACTCCACAGCCGTATTTTCAGAAGAAATTTCTATCCTCTTTAATAGCTCCTGAATAATCTCCACTACCCATTCCTTAAATTCCTCTCTTTTCAGCAGATTGGTGGGAAAGCCTCAATGTCTCATTTTTATTTCATTACCCTGTGTTTTTATTTTAGCTGTTATTGGCACATGGTCTGAAATAGTTATTGGATGAGTATCAATACCTTCAATTAAATGCACATGTTCCTGTGAAATGTAAATTCTGTCTAGCCTAGCCCAGTTTTTATATTGTGGGGAATAATATGTAAATTCACCCCAAACTCCTATTACTGAATTAACATCTTCAATGCCAAATATTTTCATACATGTCTTCAAAATCTACCTTCCTTTGTTATATTTTCCCTTCTGGGCCCCCGGACACATCTTCTCTGCTGGAAATCAAATTCCACTCCCTGTCTATAAGTAATATTCCTTGCTGAAAAGTTATTATTTTTCCCAGAATTGTCTTAATCTCCATTATAACAGTTTTAGGTGGAATGTAAATACATGAAAGTGTTATCCTCCTCCCTTGCAAGTAGCCCCTTAGCACTACAAATCTACCAATATTCCCCAGGATTCAATCAGCATTTTTTTCTGTGCAGGAATAGTGTAGCCATTTCTGCATGGAATATGGCCACCGAGCAATCCAGTAAACAAGCCTGGGGACGTGCATGAGCCTGCTAACACTATTCTGCCACAGACACAACTGGATTATGCTAATGACCTCATCTGGTGTTGAAAACAATGCAAATGAGGTCAATTAACACTCCAGTAAGCAGGCAGGCATCCATGGCAGAATAATATAGCATGCAGAAATGTATTCGGCTACTAGCCAAATACATTTCTGCAAAAATCAAAATGGAGGCATGACAACTCAAACTAAAGCATGTATTCTAATCCTTAGGCATGCCAATGGCCAAATATATGATCATTGGCATGGAAAAGTGTTGCAAAATTATAAAAATCAAAGTTTATTTTTTGGGCCGATCTCGGCCATTTAAGCATAGTGCAGTGGCATGCAAATGGGATCATGCCGAAAATAAAAAAAAAAATGTGAAAAGGCAATTTTAAGTGAAATCTGCATTTTTCCATAATAGTCTATGGCATGCAGAATCAAAACAATAGCAGGGAACAGTGGTTGCTAAGGGGAAAGGCTCTGGGGTAGTGCTGCAACTAGGGACTAAGGCAGTGGGGTATGCTAATGAGGTAAATTTACCGAATCACAAAATAAAGACAAGTGCCAAACTGCACCTAACCATGAATGAACTCTAAGGCAGTGGTGTAAGCAGGAGGTGCAGTAGACATGAAAAGGGGGTGTGTGTCATGCTTGGTGTAAACACATTGGAGCTCCATGGCTCCCAGATGAGCTTAGCTAAGCACAGCTAAGCCAGGGTGTGTGTCTCAGGCTGTATTGACTTATACCATGAAATGAAGAGTGTGTTCATGTCCAGGGGAGGGCCATTTCTCAGTGTTTACATTAGCTAAATGGGTTTGCGTGGCATGCACTGGGTGTAAAACAAGCCCCCCCCCCCCCAAATAGCAAGACTGTTTACATTTGGGCACTGGGTTAAAAGGGATGGAAATAGGAAGTGAAAAAAAAGAAAAAAACGGGAAATAGCAGGATAAAAGCAATCAAGTGCAAATAACATAGCTGGCAGGTGGAATGCATCTTAGTCAGCCAATTATACATGCAGCATCTGCAGCACAACAGTATAAACAATGCAAACACTTTCCAGTCTGTTTTTTCCCACAAACTCTGCACCACTGGTGTACACATGCGGGGAATTCTAACCAAAAAAATGTTAGGAGCTGCCATTGCTTTGATCCATCAGTATGTGCTAGAGGCTGAGGGCAGCAAGGAGGAAAATGCTGACAACCTTCACAGACCGAGGAGGAGGAGGAGAAGAGTGTTCAGACCCAGGGTAACCTACCAGGGGCTACATGATCTGGAGATAGTAGGGTGCTACAGGGTGGACAGAGACATTGTTCAGTAAATCATCCAGCTGTGCCACCCTCAATTCAGACTCAGAGCCAACAGTGGATACCAAGGTATGTGTAGACTTAAGAATACTAGCTACAGGTACTTTCCAAAGACCTACTGGGGACATCATGGGGTTCTCACAGGCATCCGCATCCAGGGTACTCCACCAGTTCCTGGATGCCATCCTACCACATGCTGGTGAGCACATTTACTTCCCCAACATCCATGATGAGAGAACCAGCAATATGCATCTCTTCCACTGTGTAGCAGAATACTCGGAGGTACTGGGTGAGATAGACTGCACACACATCCATATCAAAACACCATCCGGTGAACAGGGTAGGGTCTACATAAACCACAAGGGCTTCCCCTCCATCAGCTGCCAGGTCATGCACAATGCCCAGGGCATTATCATGAATGTGTGTGCTGGCAGAGCTGGAAGCTATCACATCTGCCACATCGGGCATTCATGACAGCTGTACCAGGCATTTGCCACTGAGGGCATCCCATTTTGCCATCTGGGGGGGCATGCAGGCTATGCACTGGAGCTGTGGATGATGACACCCATCAGAAATGCACATACACCCACTCAAGAATGCCATAATGAGGCACATTCACAAACCAGGATCATTATAAAGTGTATGTTTGGAATGCTGAAGTCACAGTTCTGTGGCCTTGACATATCTGGTGGAGCCTTGCAGTACTTTCCAGCCACATGTGCACACATGTTCATAGTATGTGTCATGCTACACAATATGATCCTGCAGAAACAGCTGCAGCAGGAACAGCACGGGGAAGGGCCACACAGCTCCCCACCATTGCAAAGGTCCCCACAGGCACAGAGGGACTCAGAGGAGGAGGCCCCTAAGCCTGCTCCTGTAGGCAGACAGAGATGGAGGCATGCCTAGTATGTGCCCAGGCCTTATCAAAGAAGCAAGACATAGCACACACACCGACACTGTAGGGACCCAAGGACTGACACCTCTCTCTGACTTGCATACACAGTAAAATGGATGGCACACACATCACATTACCTGTAACTTGCCATGTATAGGTAGTGTACTGTGTGCATCCAACATAGGCAGCCCTCAAGCATCATCCTCACAACTGCCACAAGCACAAGGTAAGTCAGTCTTCTTAGCAATAAATGAATGGATTAGTATGTTTGGTAACATATCTATGGTAATGCTGCATGCATGCAAGGGAATGGGGTGGCCTACTGGGATAGCAGCAGATAACTGACAGCTATGTGGGACACCAGGAAATGTCTGCACAATACTAGCTCCCCATACTATGCAGTTTCATTTAAGGTGACAATTCCCACTGCAGTATTTGTTGGGGGCCAACTAAGGGGGGGGGAGTCATAAGTCACATGCATGGAAGTCACTGTGGGGATCCCATACTCACCCCTCAGACTCACACAGTAAGTCAGCTATCGAAAACCATAAAGGAATGTCTGGCATAGGCCCACAAATGGTGACAATGATGGAATACCCTCTACAGACTTACATAGTGATATCACAGCAGGCCTTGCATTTGCAGTAAGGTTCTGAAGGGTAAGAAGTCTGAAACTCAATTGTATGGCATTACAATCTAACCTGTGGTCTCTAGTGATATGCGTCTATTCTCCAAGACAGGGGAGAATACTATGCTAAATTGAACCACAATGTAAAGCCAATATCAGCAGTCTGTGCAAATGAGATGTGCCCCCCCCCACACCCATATTCCCATACAAATGCAGTAACATCTAAGCTTGTAGAGTAATAGCAGCAGAGCACACATTGACAGGGCTGTCCCAATCACAAGATAACTTGTTGCAGGTCCACAATATGCAGGGGTCAATGAGCTATGCATATGTGTGGGAAATACTGTCAGGATGTGGCCAGCAACTTCTCATGGCTGTTGTGTCCCAGTGGCCTAGGTACAGTACTGTGGTAGACAGGGCCGTGTTCCATGAAATGCAGTGGCAACTATTTTGCATGTCAGCTACACCTACAGTGGGAGTTGTACACACTGTCCAGATGTCAATATCCATTACTGCCGGGAAACTGGACAGGTGATGTACAGGGGGCCACACATATGAACAGTACTCAGGTTGGAGTAACCTACACAGTGCCTACCATACCTCCAAACTGTACAGACCTTTTGCAGAATATACACAGGTTTGCATCATATTTGGCATCTTTATTGCAAAATAGTGGTTGCCTGGCAAATCACTGGCAAACTACGAAAGTCTAAAGTAAAAAAATAATGATGGATTGTAGTGTCTTAGACTTCATACCATATAGAAAAAAGCATGCTAATGCAAAATCTGTTATTGTATCACCCTTCCAGGTTTGTAAGGCCAATAGTTGCAGTGGTCTGTATATTTAGGCCTTTGTCTCCCAATAACGCATGGCTTTGTCCAGATGTCTGGCTCACATATGTAAAGAGGTATGGTGCCTAGTAGCACAGCAGTGCATACTGTCACTTACCATTGTCACCCCAGGGGTGTCCACTGCCTGACAGCCTGGGAACATATGAGTGACAGAATGCACTGCCTTGCTACAGATGGCCTGTATCAGTCTCACATGGCCTACAGGCCTCTGGCAAAGGCCCATGCCTCACCCAAAGTGCCTTTGTAGGGAATGTCATGGGTCCATACTACCAACATACAGTCAACAAAATGCAAATGTAAGACCATGCCGCTAAATGTTAGTAGCATACCTTACCTCTCAACCTCATAGAGGAAGAGATCTGGACAAAGCTATACATAATTGTGGGATAAAGGCCTAACTGTAGGGACACATTTGAACTATTGCTCTCATAATATTAGAAGGTTGATAGAATAACAGAGGGTGTGTGTAGTAGCATGGATGCCATGAAGGGTGTGAAGTCTGAAACTCTAATTTCCTGACATTATTCCTTGACTGCAACCCTGAGTGATTTGCAACAAATGTGCTAGAAAACCACAATGTTAAGGGAAACCGACCAGATATATGAGTCATGAATCTGGATAATCTGTGAGAATCTGTACAGTTGACAGGTATGGCCACACTAGGCTATGACCTTTCAGGTAAGAAGAATACTGCACAACCAGGAGATCCCCAGCCAGATGGAATTTACAGCCTCACACCCCACAGGGAGGGGTGCTGGCAATAGACATTTGCAGAATAATCTGTGGCTTGATTGATTACTTTCACTGTACATAGGGCAAAATGTAGAGCTATGTATGGAGCAATGTTTTTTTTTTTTTTTTTGTGGGACTGATGCCCTATTTTTTTTAAGGTTAGAGTAGGATATTGGGGAAGGGCTGTAGGTATGTTTGTGGAGGTAGTTTGGGTGGGATAGGTTGCATTTGCAGACAGACAAGACAGCAGACGGGGGTGGTATATGACACATGAGGGGGATAAACACCTTTGACAAGGAGAGTGGTTGGGAATCAGAAGCCCATGAACCCCCAAATGGAAAGAGTGGGAATGAGGTCCCTACCCATGAGCAGTCACTACTGCTCCTTCACGGCCCCAAAGGTGGCTGTGCTGGTGGCTCAACAGGATGGGCAGCCAGCCCCTCAAGGTGTGCCAAACAGCCCTCAATCTGGCGCAGCAGCCCACCCAACTCTGTTTGGATGGTGCTGCACATCAAACCCAGGAACTGACTGTGGGTGACAGGCTACTTTCCACTCCTGCTCCTGGGGGGGGATACATGCTCCATCCCCTGAGGTGGTTCCATCCAAAGGTGATGCAGTACCATGAGGAAGTCCCGGGTTTGGTCTCACATGTAATGAGGCCCAGTGCCTTGGCCAGATGAGGTGGGACAGGCGGATCTGCTAGAACCTGTCTTTTCAAATGTGCTATGGTGCTGAGGTTTTAAAAAATATGTTGGTTAGTCATGAACAGCACATTTCAAGATTAGTTATAACAGGATGCATGGGTGTTCTAATTAACCCCATAAAACAGATTTGAAACAGTTGCATAGCAAAACAAACACATCAATAAATGGAACAACAGTATGCACTGTAACAGCATGCTAGTAACATTGACGGCAACAAGCCACCAACAATGGTATTTGAACAAGGTATGTTAACATGCAACCAATCAAATATATGAACAATAATAGAACACAAGTCCCAACATTAGGTTTGGAGAACAACATACTCCTAGTATATGAATTATAGTATTGATCCAGATGAGGGTTGGGGGGAGAGACAAAAAGACCATTAACAACTGTTTATGCTTTTATTTTCCACAAGAGTACTGCTCAATACTCTATGGGTCTGCCCTCACTTTACATCTGCCTATGACCCATAGCTTCTGTAGCACAAACATACCTATTAAACTGTCAGCCTGGAATGGTTTGGGGCAAACTGTGACATCTGGGTACATGCCTAGAGGGGACTTGTACATGTCAGGGTTACATATTTGACACAGGAGGAATACCCTGAACTGCTGTTATGTGAGTATGCTACTGGCATACTTCAACTGGTTTCCTATCTGTGTCCAGGGTTATTGGCAGCAGTGACCACTAGCCGTGACAGCATGACACTTGAGAGACACATATAGGGAAGAGTGATGTATGTATCTATCCTGCTGTCATTTGTAGGGATGTGGTGGGAGAGTTGAACAGTTGTACACATTTTATTAGTATACCCTTCATACAGCTGCTACTAACATTTCCTTACCTTGTAAAACCTGTGGAGAAAATATTTGTTAACACTACCTGACTGTTTTTATATTTATTCCTGATTCCTGGTGTGTAGACATGCACACATATTAGTACCACTCTCTGAATTCGAAACATGCCTGGTTGTGCAAAATTAACAACTAAGCTATTTCTCATCACACTGAGCTACTGGGGGAACTGCTACTCCTTATTTCACTGGTTTCTGTCTAATAATCTCTTGGTTAGACAGTCTGAACTTGTAATCCAATGATGCATGCATGACAGATAGTTACTGTATTGTGCATTACTTGTTTGGATTACTACAATCTGGAAAGCAAAGGTTAACACAAGGCAATGCTGGATGGAACACACTTTGAAGCTTTACACATTATTATTCAGGGTTCAGAACTTAGTGCAGGATATATTTCACATTTCAGTTATATCTTATTTTACAGCTCCACCATGTACAGTATTTACTTAACAGCTGGTTCACAGAACAACCTCAAGTTAATGTATGCTGTCACAGCCATATAAAGGTTATCCTTGCTAAGATGCATGGTGTAGCCTGTGCTTCTACTAAATGCTGACTGGTTTGTCTTATCTTTATAGCTCTCTCAGCTGGGAAAAGCCCCTTAATGCTTTCATAGAGCATTATCTACCTTGGGAAAACCCCTGAATGCTTTCAGAGAACATTATCTCCTAGCCAATTTCTCCTTTTTCTCCATCAGCCAGTCACACTCCAGCAGACTGACAACAGTTTCTCTTTATCAGAATGTTTCCATAGAAACATGAAGACCAGCTGCAGAATTGTTACTAAGCATGCGTGTATTTGCTAGAAAAAAGCCTCATAATATTCAATGTTCTTTTTCATTTACTTGCTCTCTCTTAAAACATGGTACTAAGTCAATCCAAGGTCTCTAATCCAGTCATTCCCCCATTCAAGAATGAGAAACAGCACATTCATTTTTCTTTTATCATGCTTTTCATCCAGGCTTTTATTACATTGCAGTGCCTACACTTCTTAGAACTGAACAAGAAGAAAGAGTGAAGGGAGAAACAAAAAAGAAACAACAGCACCTATTTACAATGCCCATTACACTTAAAAATAACTGAACAAAATTACTTTATAGCATGTAAAGAAAACACATGCCACAAAATTAGGATTATTTAAGAATAACTCTTGACTTACAGTTAACTTTCTCACTCATCTTCCCCTCCCCAAAGCACTTTTCTGAGCATTAATGACATGAAGTAGGGCATATGGTTTACAGTCCTCCATACGTCCAACAAATTCTGAAAAAGTCCAATATTTCCAGATTTTCTTATTCTGTCATATTTCACAAATATAATTATTGCACTGTAATCCCATATTAAGTTACTGGTTTTATTACTGTTCATCTCCAAAATCTTCTCTGCTTCATTTCCAAAATACTCTTGATTCTTCTAGTCAGCTCTCATGCTCCCTTCCTTCTCTCCAACATTTTCCATTGAAAATTTTGAAAAGGTTTCTCAGGTACAGTCCCTCTGTAGTCTTTATTACAAGAAGAACAAGAAGCAGAGTCTCGTTCTGTTTCACAGTTTACTTTTTGTTGGACAAACTTTTGTATCTCCTCCTTAGCATACACTTCGTCAAACAATGATTTGTACCTCCAGGAAAGAATGCCTTGAAGACAGCTGTGTATAGCAGTTTGAATCTTACACCTGCATCTTGACATTCTCTGAATAGTGGAATACATTTGCTCTTCTTCTGTCTTGTGTACAATGAGTAATCATTCTCCACAAACACTCTGCTGTCTCCTACTTTTAGTACTTTGTCCTTCTGCCATAGTTTTGTCAGAATCAACTCCTTCATCTCGTAGGATTGCATCTTTACTACTAAAGTTCTAGACTGCTTTTGTATAGCCAGGTTTGGAGCATGCAAATGATGTGCCCTTTCAACCAACTCCTGATATGGAATACCAGTCCAGTTGCTTATTTGTGCTTTCATAAAATTAATGCAGTCTGTTCCTTCCAGCTTCTCTTTCACAGCTGAAAATCTCAGATTTTCCATACAGTGGATATAAAAAGTGTATGCACCCCTGTTAAAATGCCAGATTTTTTATATAAAAAAATAAGAACACAATAAATCATTTCAAAACTTTTCCCACCTTTAATGTGACCTATAACCTGTACAATTCAATTGAAAAACAAACAGATCTGTTAGAGGAAAAATATAAAAAATATAAAATGTGCAATAAGCTGGTTGCATAAGTGTGCACACCCTTTAACTAATATTTTGTTGAAGCACCTTTTGCTTTAATTACAACATTCAGTCTTCTTGGGTACACACCTGACATCAATTAAAGAGATTCTGATTAACCCCAAATAAAGTTCAGCTGTCCTAGTAGGATTTTCCTGACATTTCCTCAGTTGCCTGCTACAGCAAAAGCCGTGGTTCACAGAGAGCTTACAAAACATCAAAGGGATCTCATTGTTGAAAGTTATCAGTCAGGAAAAGGGTACAAAACAATTTTAACAGCACTGGATATACCATGGAATACAGTGAAAACAGTCATTAAAAAGTGGAGAAAATATGGGACATGTTTTGTTGCAAAGAGCTGGAAGTCCCACCAAAACTGATGAAAAGACAAGATGAAAACTAGTCAGGGAGGCTGCCAAGAGACCTACAGCAACACTGAAGGAACTGCAGGAATTTCTGGAAAGTACTGGTTGTGTACTAATGTGACAACAATCTCCCATAATCTCCATATGTCTGGCCTATTGGGTACGGTTGGAAGACCAAAGCCTTTTCTTACACAGGAAAACATCCAGGCCCGGCTAAATTTTGCAGAACAATACATCAAGTCTCCCAAAAGCATATGGGAAAATATGTTATGGTCTGATGAATCCAAGGTTGAACTTTTTGGCCACAATTCGAAAAGGTATGTTTGGCGCAAAAACAACACTTCACATTACCAAATGACACCATGCCCACATTGAAGCCCAGTGGTGGCAGTATCATGTTTTGGGGTTGCTTTTCTTCAGCTGGAACTGGGGCTTTAGTCAAGGTGGAGGGAATTATGAACAGCTCCAAATACCAGTCACTTTTGGAATAAAACCTTCAGGTGTCTGCTAGAAAGATGAAGCTGAAGAGAAATTTCACCTTTCAACATGACAATGACCCAAGCATACATCCAAATTAACAAAAGAATGGATTCACCAGAAAAAAAATAAAGTTTGGGAATGGCCCAGCCAGAGCCCAGACCTAGATCCAATAGAAAATCTGAGGGTTGACCTGAAAATGGCTGTGCACAAGAGATGCTCTTGCAATTTGACAAATTTGGAGTGCTTTTGCAAGGAAGAGTAGGCAAATATTGCCAAGTCAAGATGTGCCATGTTGATAGACTCCTACCCAAGAAAACTGAATGCTGTAATTAAATCAAAATGTGCTTCAACAAAGTATTAGTTTAACTTATGCAACCAGCTTATTGTACATTTTTTTATTTTTTATATTTTTCACCTAACAAATTTGTTTGTTTTTCATTTGAATTGTACAGGTTATAGGTCACATTAAAGGTGGGAAAAGTTTAGAAATGATTTATTCTGGTCTCATTTTTTTATATCACAAAAAGCCTGGCATTTTAACAGGGGTTTGTACAATTTTTATATCCACTGTAATTGCACTGTCCTCTAATTCTATTATTTTTTGAAACATCTCTCCTGAGCAATTTGATATTCAGCCAGCCTTTTCCTCATTTTGTCCTCTGATTGTTGCAGCTTTATCATTTCACCTGAATATCTGTTTAAAGCTTTTTCCATTTTTCCCAGGTTTTTGCTGTTTGTGTTCATATACCCCATCAGTGTTTTGTTTATTTTAACCAGGTCTGTATGCAGTTGTCTTATATCTTCCTATAGGTTACTGGAAGTTGTGTCTGAAGGTTGATTTGCTTTTTGCTGAAAAGCTGCAGAACTTTCCTCAGTCAGTGTTTCTTTCTTCCTTTTTGTAGCTGATTTTTTTTGCCAGGTCTTCTGCATTTCTTTATTCCTGGCATCCGTGCAGTGCATGTACTAGCCAGTTACTGAAGTTTACCCATAAACATAAGTCTACTGGCCTTCTCTGTTGAGTTTCTATTTTCACACTGGGAGAGCTAGAAATAAGCTGTTACTCAATGTGCAGCCTTCTGGGAAGTCTCCATTATGAATACCTTGTTTTGACTATATTCAGCTTTTAACTCTTACAATTACTCACTGAAATTGATACTTACATGGTTTACGATCAAAGGTTTGGCAGCCACATCTGCGATACTGCTTCTGTGAACTGTGAAAAGCGAAATTCGAAAACCGCGAAACCCGAAGCACCGAATGACAAAACCTCACCCCCTTTTGACCCATGGTAACACCATTTCAGCAGTGGAGTGATTGGGAATGCCAAAGTTCGATATTCTTACAACATTTAGGGACATTGGTGTGACGGAATTCAGCTACACGGTACACATATATGGCCATTCACAAATGTGCCTTCACACAAATGAATGTATACCTACTTGCACATCTGTGGGGAGTCAGCTGCTCAAAATTCCCCAGTCCAAAGGTCAAGGGTATTCTGCTTCCTCCTCCAGAAGTCAATCAAACTGATGTCTACATTGGTCACCAGTGCAGGGGATACCTGTAGCACTGGTTAAAGCCTGTCAACACTATTCCAAGGTTCATATTTATATTCTGAGCCTGAATAGTCCTGCTGCAGCAACTGGAGCCCCTGCTCTTTAACTAGGAGTCCAAAAAAAATTCTGGACTCTTGGACACCCTGACACTGCACCCAAAAGTGCATGCCCTCTCCAGCCAGTCCTGACATACCTCTTGTAGCTGAAGCTCAATGTATAATAAGCATTTCCCTCCAACTACATTTTATATGCTACTGTTTTCCAGCCTATGGAACATCTTGCACAGAGAATGCACACATTTTGGTTTTGCAACATTTGAAAATGTAGCACATTGCTTACCACTGTGCAAACATAGTAGGAAGGGCATGCACTGGTGAGCACAGTATTTGCAAGATAGTAAGCAATGCACAGCAGTGGCAAACAATGCAATTTCTAGACTATTAGGTATACAGGCACTTGTGTAAATGTGCTAGTCAAATGTACCATATATACTATTTTCATACACTTACAGCTATTGCCACAAGGAGGTTGAGAAAACAATTGTGTATGTTGCACTTCATTGCTATAATGTGTAATCTCACAACAGTAAAACTAAATTTGCACACCCTGTACTAGAATCCCAGACCACCTGCACTCCAAATCTGCACTTAAAACCTGCTGCCATGGGATTAGTGAGATGATATCTGCTATGTTTATAGTTATTGTAAGGTTCTCACATGTGCAGTGCTGCAGTCCACAAAAAACAGGTGAGCATGCAGCACATCACACAAACACTGCCCCCACCACAAAAAAATAAATAAAAAAACACAAAACGGAGAAGTTTTGCAGAATGTTCTTATATCTTCATCATATTTTTCACCTGTTCCTTGTAAAATGTGTGGTTTATTGTGAAATCACTGAAAATTGAAGTCAATATATAATGACATACATTTCTGTTCCATACGTCATATTTATTTATTTATTTATTTATTTCACATTTGTTAACCGAGTTAGCCAAATTAGTTTGAAAACAAACCCATTTTCAGTGGAGACCTGAGGGGAAAAGCACCAGCAAACTTAAGTAAAGATAAAGTGACAATATACAAATATTAAATAACAATCACAATACAAAATAATTGTAAAAAGAAAAGGTTATTAGCTATTTGCATTGCATTGCATTGGGGGGGAGTAGAGAGTAACATGGAAGGTGAAAGCATTGCAGGCAGAGGGGCTGTTGAGTATGGAAAAGGTAGTATGGAGTTGCGATTGTAGGAGAAGTTGAGGAAATTCCAGCCACTGAAGTTTGTTTAGTGAGAGGTAGTGATGTGAAGAGAGTGGTTGATTTAGAATAAATCTGGCAATTTTGTTGTATGTTTGTTCCAATTTCTGCATTGAGGTAGTTTGGATATTGGTAAGAATGGGGGAAGCGTATAGAAGACTAGGTAAGAGAAATGCCTGCATAAGAGTGCATTTAGTGGTGGTAGTGAGGAAGTTTTTGTTCCTATAAAGTAGCCAAGTTTTTGGTGGGTTTTTTTGATGGCCTGTTGTATGTGGAAGCCAAATTTTAGTCGGTCATCAATTATTACCCCAAGGAGTTTAGTGTGTGAGGCAGGGGATACAGTGGTGCCATCTAGGGAGGAAAGAGAAAAATTGGATTTAAGGTGAGAGAGTGTCTGAGGTAGGAAGAAACGGTGTTGAGATTTCTTAGGGTAAAGGATTAGTTGATTGCTTCTGAGCCATTTTTCAACAAAGATAAAGGAATTATGTGTTAGTTTGTGTAGTTCAGAGATAGTACTGGAGATAGATAAGAAAGTAAAGTCATCTTCATATGGTATTAAAGATGAGAGACTGCAAGATGAATGTAGGTTGCTGGTAAAAATGTTGAAAAGGAGTGGTCCAAGTATGGAGCCTTAGGGTACTCCTGTTTAAACAGCAAGGAAGGGTGAAAAAGCCTGCTGCCATCTAACAGCTTGTTTTCTGTTAGTAAGATCAGATTATAACCAGCCAAGAGTAGAAGGAGAGAGGTTTAGGTCTGAGAGTTTGTTAAGGAATGGGATGGGACACAGTGTTGAAGGCTTTAGAGAGATCAAGGAATAGACAGAAGATGAGGAGGTTGTTGTCCCTAGCTTCTGCAACCTTTTGAGTGAAGGATAGTAAGGCAGTCGAGGTACTGTGTTTAGGGCAGAAACCATGTTGCAAGGGGGTGAGGAGATTTTCATGAATGAGTTAGGACAGTAATTGAGTATGTATACATTTTTCAATTATCTTCAAGAGCGGTGAGAGAATAGTGATTTGTCTATAGTTAGAGGGTTCAACAGAGTTGCCACCTTTGTGCAGAGGAGTGGTATAGAATGATTTCCATAGTTCCTTTATGGTAGATTCCTGAATGGAGCAGTTGATTAAGATAGATACAGAGTATGCAATAGAGTCAGCAGCAATTTTCATAAATTGAGGGGGGAGTTTATCAGTGGAGAGAGCGAGAGAATGGTTTTAGTTTAAGAAGCAGGGATTTGATATATTTAGTAGAAACAGGTTGCAAAGTAAAAGGCTGAGAGACACAGGAGCATAGAGGTTTAGGGGGAGGTGAGGGTGGCACAGAAGAGTTGGGATGAGCAGAGTTACCAGAGGGTAGGAGTTTAGAGATGCTGTCTACAAAGTGTTTGTTGAGTAAGTCTGCAGTTTCAGAGGGACTGATAGGGGAAAGGCTTAGGGATGGTACGAGAACCAGTGTGGAGCAGGGAGTTTATAGTACTCCAGAAATGTTTGGGGTCATTTGGGTCAGAGCTTTGAAATTTAGTGAAATACTGCCATTTATCCAAAATAATACATTTTTTACATGATTTCTGAGTTGCTTATAACCTTGGAGAAAGGTGGGAATTTTAGTGGTTTGTCATTTTTTCCATAGAGAATCTCTTTCTTGCATCAAAGCATGAGTAGCTTTGGAGAGCCAGGGTGCAAATTTAGATTTGATTCTGATTTTGCAAGTTGGAGCAAAAGAGTTTAGGACATCAAGGAAAATGTGGTTGAATTTAGTAACAGCATCATTGAGCAGGAGAGTTTTTAGGAAAGACCAATTGATGGCAGAGAGTCTATAGTTAAAGGTTTCAGGGGAAAAGTTGGTCAGTTTCCTGCAATATCTGTAGAGATGGGGCTTCAAGAGATGAGGAGAGCGCCTTAAGACAGAGATGGGAGAATGGTCACTAACAGAGAATAGTGAGATTAGAAGTGGGAAAATAGCATTAAGGGTAGCATTGTGTGATGGAAAAAGGAGGGGAAGCGCTATTGGGAAAAACATAAAGAAATAAATTAGGGAAGGGTGGTGGCTAGAAATAAGCAATGTGAGGGAAGGAAAAGTATCAATCGGGTGGAAATAGTGAGTCTGTGAGGAAATAGTAGGTGGGCTGGGGAGTGAAAGAGGTAAATTTGAAAGAGGCAAGCCACACAGGAGGCAGCCCAAGGTGGGCATGGAAAAGGGTAAGATTGGTGGCAAGGTGGGAAGAGTGAATGGGTGAGAGTACAAGTTATGGTGGTGATGGGAGGGGGCTGTGGGAGTGACCAGACAATGAGGTGAAAGTATAAATTTGAGGATACTTGGGGTGGGTGAGATTTGGGGGTGGCAGAGGAGTGAAGCAAGCTCAAGCAAAGTGAGGGGGAGTGGAGCAGGGAGAATCACCACACACCACAAGTAAGTTGAATGTAAGGGCTTAAAACCTGCACTCAGCACTTTAATTTTACTTACTTTTAGCGGGAAAGACAGACCAACAGTATACAATTTTGAGGTTTTTATCACTGTTACTTATTTAAATGTAGGACAAATAAGTAAAATGAATCTATGTCTGAGTGTTAGAAAGCCACAAAGGTACAAGGTATAGCTGTCAGAGAGACAATTGTATAAATCAGTTTACTTTAGTTACAGGGGAAGGAAGCAAAAAAATAAAGCAGAAAGAGCCCTATGGCTGACCGAAATGGTGACTTGCTTTGTTATACAGCATGGTAAAGGAGAGCTTATCAAATTTTTTTGTTTGTAACCTACACTGTTTAACTGTTGGGAGAGAAAATGTTTTATTTTTAGAGACTGTGGTGGCCAATTACAATCCCTATATCCTTCAGCAAATGCTTGCTTGCCCTTTGTCTCACATTAGTTTAGTGTTTGACCACATTATTGCCACTAAAACATTGTGCTGAATGATCCACATTCAGTGAACAGGTTTCATGGTCAGCAACACCAGTGCAAGCTAAGAAACCTTGCTTATGAGTGCCGCGCATCATTAATAGTCATGGCGCGACACTGTGCGATGCTGCGCAATGAGCAGTTTTGCATATATGAATACATTCTATGTAGGCTCTGTGCAGAACCTACAATAGATTATTGAATCCTGACCATAGTCTTCTAGTACAATACTTTAATTATAAGTAATGAATCCTGACCATAGTCTTCTAGTACAATACTTTAATTATAAGTAATTTCCATTTACTGATATACATATTGATTATATCATACATAACTGAGCATTCAATGCAAGTTCACTTAGAGCATAAAACAAGTTAGTGATAAATATTCTGTCTTGTCTGCAAAAAAACTTCCTTAGGTTAAGTTAAATATGACATTATGGAACTGTATCTTGTTTATTTGTTTTTCCTAACTGGACTAGGAACCTTTGGATTTCTAGGAAGAAACGCTTTAGATATTATGTAATAGAACACACGAGAAACTATTTCAGAGTTTGGATTGACTGTTATGTTTCTCAAAGCTCAAGAAAGAAATGATTTTAATGTCTCAAAAAAAAGAAGTTTTGAAAAGTTAAAGACAGAAATAATTACCATGATTCACAGAGTATTGCAGTTAATTTGGAAATTTGAAACAAACCTTATAACAATGTTTATGACAGCTTGATAGCAATTTCTTTAAATGGATTAAAAGGCAATTGTTATAGAGAAGGATTATATACATACCTTAAACACATTAGAATTTGAATCCTTACAAGAAACATGTTTGTTAAAAAAGATGTTTTCAGACTTGGGTTTAAAGATTATTGGAAGCATACACCAGATGGTTCATTAAATAGCTACTGCAGCATATTAGAGGCTGCTATATAAAGGCCCTGTTTCATCAATGTGGTATATTATGATTCACATACACATTAGCTGTAATGAGGAAATGGTTCAATATCAGCTAATTTGCATGTTCAAGAATTGCAGGTAACTAATGCGAGCTGCAGATCAGCCATTTCCTGTGATATTTAACAGTGACAGCTGCATTGTGTTGGCAGAGTCAACTCTTTCTCCTCAGTCATTCTCCAACGATAGACACACAGTAAACCCCACATGCATACACATACTCCATATCTGTCTCTGTTGCCAGAATGCCAACAGTGCTGCATTTTCCCATATGCTGGTAATTCATAGATAACTATAGTGAGTCCTTAATGCCAGAGAGTTGGGTTTCACACTTCATGTCCTTTGGTAAATGCATGGTGCTCCATAGCTGTTATCCAAGTGACTTTTTAACTCATTCTTTCAATTACAGCTCTTTTGAGTGTGTACCTTTAACTCCCAGTGGATGTGGCTTGAGCCTTTAAAAAATGAAGTTATCACCTTATAGTTCTAACAAATACTCATTGACAGAGGTCAAATATCTATACAGTTGTGTTTGCCATCATGCATGCTTCAAGATAAAATATTCTGTTACCTTGTATGTAGCATGGCTTTGGAATTATTAATGCAAATATAAACAAGTAATATTTCATGCCTAGAGGTGGAGTAGGAGGTAAATGCAGAAACACCTGGAGACACACTTGGCTGTAATGAGTTAAGCTTGTTGGAGGAATTAATTATAAGCTGTCTGTCTTGTGCTGTCTTCCTGTTTGTAAGTCACTGTCTACTGTAAGAAGTGAATAGTCCTTGAGGTTCTCATCATATGTCAAAAGAAACCCACTGCACTAGCATATAAGATAAGTGCATTTGGTTAATGATCAGGTTTCCTGTGCCACAGCCAAAGTGGTCCAATTCACCCCCCCCCCCCCAGGTTATACTTGACTTTTGTTTTCTTTTTTTTAATACATAAACTGTTAGATAACATCTCTGGTACCAAGCAGTAGCTGAGAGGAGTAATATCCTGCAGAAGCAGCAACATGTACAGGTATGCCTTTTAATGCCTATTATGGCATGAAAGTATCCGTGGCTTCTAGAGGTTTCCTGCCTCAGATTTTGTGCTTTTTAATGCCTTTCTGACACACTACATTGGATATCCCTAGTGCCTAGTGCTCTCACAGTCCACACTTTAGTGGTGACTTCTCTGTAATGTCTAGTGGTTCCTCCCTTCCCCAATTTCTGTTCTGTTCAAGTGATGTTCATGCACATGCCCAATATTCCAGGCTTTACTTATTACTCCTGGAGTGTTTCAAACTATAACATCCACCCCAACTCACCCACCCACACTTGCATGCATTCTCATATTCATTCCATTCACACACCCGCAGACAAGCACACACACACACACACACACATACACACACACACACACACACACACACACACACACACACACACACACACACACACACGCACACGCACACGCACACACACATATCACAAAGCCCCATACCAACCTGATTGCATTCACAAATATTCACCCATTCATTCATACATACATAGACGGGTCTACTTCATAACAGTGAAATTTCATAACATTGAACTTCATAACACTGAGACCATAACATCAAAAATTCAAAACACTGAAAACCCAAAACATTGAAAACTCAGAACATTGAAAGTGTGCTTCATAACATTGAAAACTACATTGCACAAGTAAATAAGATCCCCTCCATGTACAACAGCACCTAACTAACAAAGACACTTTCTACTATGTTTTTGCAGGGGGGAAAGCCCCCCTGCACCCCCCTTGTGGGCGCTGTGCCCCCCATAAATTAAATATATCAACTCCAAGATCGCACTACAGTGGAACAAAGTTAATTTCCTAACCTCATGAGTTAGGAAATTTATATATTCGATTTATGGGGGGTGCAGGGGTGATTACCCCCCCCTGCAGAAATGTAATAGAAAGTGTGTTTGTTAGTTAGGTGTTGTTATAGGTGGAGAGGATGTTATTTACATATGCATTGTAGTTGTCAATGTTATGAAGCACACTTTCAATATTCTGAGTTTTCAATGTATTGGGTTTTCAATGTTTTGGGATTTAGATGTTTTGGTCTCAATTTTATGAAATTCAACATTATGAAATGTCAATGCTGTGAAGTAGACCCACATAGACAGACATACCATAGACAGACATATCCCTACCTATATATTTATATCTACATCTATATCTATCTATGTGTGTGTGTGTACATATATATATATATATATATATATATATATATATATAGATGTGTAAGTATAGATATGTATATATGTATATACAAATAATATAGATGTATATATATAGATGTATAAGTATAGATATGTATATATGTATATACACATAATATAGATGTATAAGTATAGATATGTATATATGTGTATACAAATATATATATGCTTACACACATGCAGAAACATACATAAACAAAAGTGTTGCTGCTTTGAGTGGTGAACTAACAAGTTTTAAATCAGTAATATCAATTTAACATGAAGTGATTATTCACTGTAAAAATAAAGATTATACTATATAATCAAACTCTTATAGGACAAAAATAAGAGTTATTTCACGGAGAAACAGTTCAATTATTCCTAAAGTACTGTGGAGATGTTTACTATGATGATAACTGAAAATAACAGACTCCTCACATTAGTATGTACTGGATGCTAACAATCAGTGCTAAGTTAACCCCAAAAATCATTTTTGGAGAAATCGGGGAGGTGATATTAATTGAGTTTTTGATCAATCAGATACTTATACAGTTCAAGAACATAGAATCTCATTTTTGGTGAAAGCATTAAAAAATTGAACCACTTTATTAAAATTAATTAATTTAAAAGACAACAGAATAAAATTCCCTAAATGTTGTATATTACTTGTATGCACCTGGTGTACTTACTTAAATTTTTGCTTGTTTCTAAGGAATTAGTATCTAGGATTCTTTTAGGTTATATGTTGACCATTGTCAGAAAGCAATACCCTTACTTTTTCACTTTGACCTTAAATTATAAAATACTAATTATAAATAAGAAACTATGAGCAGTGACCAAATAAGAAATTAGAAAATTATTCCGGAAAAAAGGCAATTGGGAAACTAACGAGAGTATTGTTTGGCATCCTTTAAATCTCATAAATCTAGTATAAACTCTAATGATCACACTGAAAATAACTAAAACATATAATACATTTTTAAGGAGGTATAATTTGAAAATAAAAAAAAAGATGGTCAATACAATTTGAAGATTGCAATTTATTGAGAGAGCTCTGGTCCAAATTTTAGTCATTCATTCAAGCACGGGGATCTATTAAGTTTGTAATACAGAAGCAATATGTACTGATCAGTGTGCTGCCTCCTATATGTACTAGTAAATGGTGACCGTTTTGTGATGTCTGCTAGCTAGCACTTGGAACTGTCAGAAATAAAAATAATAGGTAAAATGAAAATCAGAAAGATGCACATAACCACTCATGTATATGAAAATGAAATAACCACCATCACCTTCAGAACAAATGGAATATATATCTTTTAAAGTGAGTACAATTAGTTTATTTTATCAAAATGCTATTAGTCTTGATGATTGTACTTGACACAACAAGTATAAAGAGTACATTTAAGTGATTGTTTAGTATGTTAATTTTATATTTTTTATAGTAATAATAGTGATTTGAAGGCTGTAGATTGTTTGTGTTAGTATTAATGTAAAGTAACATGAATGTATTCAGAATATAACATAATACATATAAACTGATCTATTTACTTGAAATGTAAAAAAATAAATAAAAATAAAAACAAAATATTTTGAGACTTTTCATGAGTTATGGTAACATCATCTCAGAAAAGTAATTTTAAAGTAACAGTTATAGTTTTGCACTGTAGAGTAATAAATAACTTGAAAACAAATAATTGGATTCACATTTGCTGCTCTGCAACATTTGTAACCTCTGTCAGGAGTCACTTCAAAGGGTGCATGTCCAGCTTTCATTATGGTTTTCCTGAGAATGTATTCTAGAAAGGGATGTCCTGCTTACATGTTTTCTGTATCTGTAACGTTCTAATATTTAAAGCTATATACCTCAGAATACTATACTGAGTTCCTGATAATTGTAAATTCTCTCTATTGCCCTTAAATAAGGTTCCCTGTGGTAATTATATTTCTCAGAACAAGGCATAACTAATACTAACATATCGGCCGACAGTCTACAATTCAAAAGCATGGTGTATAAGAGACATGAACAAGAATGGGAGGCCAATCATATAACTTCAAATCAAGGTACCCATGAGCTAATGAGCAGGACAAATGAACTATCCAAACAGCAAAATACAGATGCAAAAGAGCACTCTGAGTAACAATGGGGTGTGACATGTTTCACCCACACAAGCAAACATTCATGCATTCATTGTATAATTTCTGTTTATTCCCGGCTTGGCCACTACAGGGTAGTCTGTCTCCAAGATAGCAGGGCATTCTTAGTTTCTGAAAAAAGAATATGCACATTAATAATAAACATAATAAATAAATAAATACATAAAGGGCCTTTTAACTATATAACCAACACCATTTAGGATATATTATTGTTTCTTTAGGCAAGAGTAAGCATTAGTGAAAATAAGTAGTTATCACAACAAAATGAAGAAATACTATGCAGGTTAATATTTTCAAATATTATTTCTGACTGTGGGAGCAGTATTCCCATGAGCTAAACCAGTAGAGAAAATGAAAACAATGAACCTGGATACTAGAAGCTCAGCTTGTTGGAGAATGCAGAACAGCTTGCAGCTGTTTCTGTTTTTTATATTCCTCTCCATTAACTCTACCTAACTGCATCATCTTTTAGTTTCTTGTGGCATGGCTTTATGTCCAATCACCTTTATATGCTTCACTTGAAAGATTACTTTCCAACTCTAAACCATCTGTTGTGCATCTAAATTTTTCTAATGGATATTAGTTTCTCTGACAAAGAATACCTTATACGTTAAGAAACATTAGTTTAATTACAACTCACATATGTTTCAGATTCTTCTCCAAATTGTTGGCAGACTTATTCACCTCCTTCTCTTTCTGTAAAACCATTGCATCTGTAATTAAATATAAATAGGTAAAAACTCTTCAATCTCTTTTAGGGTGCCCACACTCCTAACATGACTACCTCAGTGTTCCACACATTTCTGGTTCTACAATAATCAGCTGACTATTTTCTTCTTATATTTCTCTCAACTCTCCCTGACCATACTTATTTTTAAAATATTTGCCTGGAAGCAAACCTTTCTCTGTCTCTGAACCATTCAATGTTCACACAATTTTTTAAAAAGTATCCACCTACAAGCAAAATCTTTGTCTTTAAAGGCCTGTGACATTCAATTCTATCAACTCTAACGTTTACTCCTTTATGAATTCTCTTGTATTTCTTCAGGTATTACTGACCAGCTTTACTGCTTGTACCTGCATCTGCTCATTCCATTTCCTATTTTCAGATAAATTTGCACTCTGTAGTGAGGTTATCAGCTAGTCCTAATAGGATGTCAACAACATACATGTAAATAATCAGCCCTACTTCAAAATATTGAATACTTACATTATTGAATCCCACTTCATCAAACCTGACTTCATCAAATCTCATTGTATTGAACTCCCAGACAACAAAAAGGAAGCCCGGGAAAGGAACAACTTGGTCACCATGGTGAACTTTGCCCATCCTCCACTGTAGTGTGATCTCGGAGTTGGTATATTTAGTTGGGGGTGAGGGGAAGAGGCCCCCACATGGCGCAGTATGGGGGTCAAAGCCACCCACTTGGAGGGTTTTTTTGTTTTGCTGTTTGCTATTTTGTCCTGGTGGTCAAGTGGTTCATTTCCTGGGGTTCCTTTTTGTAGTTATGGGAGTTTGATATAATGAAGATTCAATGAAGTGAGGTTCGATGAAATAGGATTCAGTAATGTAAGTATTCAATATTTTGAAGTAAATCCAAGAAATGTTAAATGAGAAACCAATGTCACTTGTATTAGGGCTGCAGACATTTCTTTCAAACTGTAATTAAGTTGCTGTACTGCTAACTCCCCCTCACATCAGTGTTGACCCACCCCTCCAATCAGTGCTGGTGGTAGGGTAAAATAAAGTACTAGGCAAAGGGTTCCATGAAGCACCCCCATTTTCCACCTCCTCTATTGCCCTCCTGTTCTGCCTGCATACCAGTCTCCCAGCACCATCCAGATCATTCATTTATGGTTTTTTTTTTTTTTTTTTGCATGTTTGCATTGTTTTTTTTTTCTTACAACATTCTTTCAACACACCATAATTGGCCAAAACACCACTATAACTGTGAATGAAATAAACAAATTAAGCTGGAGGACTGGGACTTCTAGGTGTACAGAAGCCACTGGATTCTAAATGCTTTTCTGTATCTTTTAGAACCTTTTTATTTATTTATTTGTTTGACATTTTCATTCAATGATTACCTGAACAAACATCACAATTAAGGAAAGAAACTTTGTGTTTTTGAAGGAAGAAAATATTGTATCCGAGGCTTAATGTTCAAATTTAATAAACTAGTAGTTCTCAACACTGTATCCAACCTGCAGGCAAATGGGAGGAGTGCTAGTTCACCTTGTGCCATGTGATTTGGGTGTTATGAATTCCACATCACCTGGATAACTCCACATAGAGACAGGGATGGTATTCAGACTTAAAGAAGGAGCCATAGCCAATAAATCAAGCAGAGAACAATGGTGTGTGAGACAGCTACTTAACATACCACTTTGTCTATGATCAGTTGCTTTCTGATACATCCTGAAAAGATCACCACAGACAGTCACTTGTGCTGATGTCTGACTGTGAAAGAAAGTTAAAGAACGTATGCCCAACCCATTACTGTTGAATTCACTGCAACATCCACACTGGCAAACATACATACAAGCATAAGCCATAGTAATGATATGTTTATATTGATTTCAATAAATACACTACACTGTTTGGCAATGATGTTCCCATGCCAAGTCAGTGGCTTCTTAACAGTGATCAAGCAACTCAGGGGTTAAGTCACTTTTATCCACAGGTGTTCTTCTTGCCCATCAATTACATCCATTTTATTACATGTGTACACTTCAGATGTGTGATTATTGTAAAACAGTGACTTCAATAAAGTATTCAAAATTACATTGCACAAAAGCACATTAGTTCTGCAAAGTCAGAATGATTATTATCTAAGCTGAGCAAAGAAAAGAAAGATCAGACATTTTCAGCCCCAGGCACTCCTGCAGCCAGCAATTCTAACCACTTGGGTGACTATGTATACCCCAGATGCCTGATTATAATAAAACATAACAGTAAATGTTAAAGTAATTATCTCAAGTTTGTTTCAAACAAAATGTATAATAGGCACACTAAAGTTGTTCAGATTATTTCATATAAATGCACTTACTACAAAACCAGAGAAATGACTATTTAACTTTATCAAATTATAGCAAGGTTATTTTCATCCATAGTCCTCCATTATCTTGCAATCAGAACCACTTTGTTGACTGAGTATAACTTACCTGTCTGACTATGGTAAAAACAACAATTTTGGCCAGAGTACTGTATTTCAAGCTTCTTGTAGAAAAACTTACAGTAGTCAGAGGTTCATAGGTTCATAGGTAGGTACTAGGCTATTGGCCCAAGGGCCTATGTAAGCATAGCCAGCAAGGTTCCATAGCTTATGCCACCCAAGAAAGTTATTTTCCTGTGCCACTGACCAGCACAGACACAGAAGTGATCCCCAGGGTGCATTTCCTATTTCCCATCCACTCATCAAGATTTTTCTTGAAGAGTGCTAATGAAGAACTTTGCTTGACATAGATGGGTAGCTTGTTCCAGAGTATTTGAAGTCTCTGGGACAGGAATCTATCCCTCCAGCATGTCCTGTTTATTGTGGTGACAAGGTTTAGGTCCCTAGAGCGTGTAGCTCGGAGGGATTGGGATTTCTTTAGGTGTAGCATGTCCAACAGCTCTGGGTTTGACTTAGCTTTATATGTTAGGCAGAGATCACCTCAGAGTAGGCGATATGCTACGGAGTAAAGCTGGAGTTTTTTGAGGCGGTCAGTGTAGGGCATTTGTTTGAGGCCAGTAATCCTCTTTGTGGTGTACTTCTGTGGCCTTTCTAGCTGCTGCAGATGTCTTGTGAGGTACATTCCAAAAGGGGCGTTGTACTCTATAATGGGTCTAATCAGTGATGAGTAGGGGGGAACAGTGACCTTTTTTTTCTTGGATGAGAAACCTTTTATGATGAGATGTGCCACGTAGAAGGACTTCCTGACTACTGTGGCGATGTGACTATCAAAGGAAAGACTACTGTCCACCTGGGTCCCAAGGTCTCATAATATACCAAATTGCTTATGTTTTAATTTCCTATACTATATCCATCCACATGCAGTCTCTTATTCAATATTCATAGCCACTTTTGTTGACTTTACACCTTAGACATCTAAAGACAAAACATTATGGCAATGATACTGTTCAACTGTTTTGCACAGTGTATCAGTTTCCTTCACACAATCACCTTAGTCCTGCAAACCATAATAATGAGCAAATGACATCAGCCACTTAACAAACCATCCCCTTGCTCACCAATTATAGTTGCATATTTGTCTGCATACATCTGTCATATCTGACTGTAACAAAATAAAAAATAAATAAAATATATGCTGCATTATTTTTTTCAAATCCATTTCATAGACAGAAAGACCTGCTTGACAATCACTGTATTTTATTCCACAAAATGCCTCCTATCCAACCAGCAAATGTAGCAACTTTGCTGGCTGTATGCAACTTTGATGTTTGATTTTAATACAAAAAAGGTACATAAAATACAGGCATGAGTAATCTATTTTCAATGCATTTCATGTAAGCAGAGAGTTGCTCTTTAGTATTCGATTTTCCTTATCAAAAACCTCCACTTCTCATATCTGTTTGCCTGCCATGATTACACACAAAACGCTGCGTCTGCGTCCCAGCACTGCTGTGCTGCTCCTTGTTTTTATGATTCTGTATTTTATGCTTCTGTTCCTTCTATTGCAGCTATTTCAAATATGCAGGTTTTCTTCTCTTCCCTACTGTATGGTCAGCTGTACAGCACCATCCCATAGTATATTGCAGCTGCATTCGCTTAGAACATGCATGCGCTATGCTTCATAAAAGAAAAAAACACTGTAATGAAAACCTTTTTTATGTTTTAATAAGCCCCTCATCAATTATATGTATGAGATAGTGTCCAAGCCATATGCTCACTGATGTCTCTGACCTGTCTAGTCTTAATTTAGAACACTGGACTTCACCAGTGCATTTGATTAGTTCTAAGAATGTTACGCTGACTAATGTTGTTGTGACACCCAAATCCCATGTTAGAATTTAAAAAATGGTTTGACAATGACAACATATTTTTGCAGCTATTACCAGCATAGCACTGATAGACATATTTTTTGGTTAATTCCATTTGTAATATAGCTGGTACTTCTCATTTCACACCTCAGAACCCCCTTTTTATTAACCATGATAGGGGAATTAAGAGGAGACATTAACCCTCCACAAACAGAGCTAACAGACTGGTCTGTTACTTTCCATATTAAAAAAAAAATAGGAACATGTTGCAGCTATGACTGCAGAAGGGTACAGGAACTGATGATTTAACTGAACACTAAATCTTTTGTGACAAATCACTTGGTATTCTGGATCATGCATGGTCCAATGGTCTAAATAACTGACACCTAACTTTATAATTTGCTTAGATATGCAACATACATTTATCTTGCATACCTCTTCAAATATACTATTTCTGTAAAAAAAAAAAAAAAAAGCCATTAGACTGAAGCATACAACAGCATACTTTTCATTTTCGCCAGATCTGTCAGAATGTTCCTGATTTTTTTTAAGTTAAACTAAAGTAATATTTAAAAAACTCATCCAGTTTTGTCCTTTGTCTCCCCATTATTAATTGTTTTTTCCTAGGATTCATTAACAATGACATAGGCTTCATGTGAAGCCTACACAATAACTATGCATTAGTGTGATGAGCAGCAATGCTCGTTGAACATGCATGCTGCTCATTGCTCTTACATTAACAATTGCATAGGCTTCACGTGAAGCCTACACGGTAACAATGCATTAGGGTGATGAGCAGCAACGCTTGTTGAACATGCATGCTGCTCATTGCTCTTACATTAACAATTGCATAGGCTTCACGTGAAGCCTACACGGTAACAATGCATTAGTGTGATGAGCAGCAATGCTCGTTGAACATGCATGCTGCTCATTGCTCTTACATTAACAATTGCATAGGCTTCACGTGAAGCCTACACGGTAACAATGCATTAGTGTGATGAGCAGCAACGCTAGTTGAACATGCATGCTGCACATTGCTCTTACATTAACAATTGCATAGGCTTCACTTGAAGCCTACAATGTAACAATGCATTAGTGTGATGAGCAGCAACACTCATTGAACATGCATGCTGCTCATTGCTCTTACATTAACAATTTCTTAGGCTTCATGTGAAGCCTACACAGTAACAATGCAACTGGCTCAGGGATAGAACCCACATGGTCAGAATTGCAGGTGCCGTGTCAGACTGTAAACCAGTTACAAGAGGCATCCCATAAGGCTCAGTCCTGGGACCTCTCTTGTTTGGTATATATTTCTCTGAGGTACAGGCTAACATGGGAGGACTATGGCTGACCAAGTTCGCAGATGACTGCTAACTGGGTGCCATAATCGACTCACCGACTGACACAAGCATCCCCCATAAGGGTCTCACAGAGATGGATAACTGGTGCCAGAGCCATGGCCTAAAGCTAAATGCCAAAAAGTGCACAGTCATCCCCTTTGGGAAAAAGAAAGTGCCCACAAATTACCACATAGGTGGTAATCCATTAAGTACAGAAGAAGTATTTAGGGATATGGGGACCCAAGTAGATAGCAATCTCTCCTTTGACAATCACGTTGCCAAAGTGGTTAGAAAGACCTTCTATATAGCCCACCTTATCACGAAAGGGTTCACATCTAGATCAAGAGAGGTCATTGTGCCCCTCTACTCATCACTCATCAGGCCCATAATTGAATACAATACCCCATTTGGGATGTACCTTACCCGACACCTGCAGCAACTGGAAAGACCCCAAAAGTACCTCACCAAGAGGATCAAGGGACTCAAACAGATGCCCTACGCAGTTAGTCTAAAGAGACTCCAGCTCTACTCAGTTGCTTACCGCCTACTCAGAGGCGATCTGTGCCTGACGTATAAAGCCATGTCCAACCCAGAATTAATGGACATGCTCCACCTCAGGATATCCAAATCCCTTAGAGCTACATGCTCCAGGGACTTAAACCTCAGCACAGAAATAAATAGGACATGCTGGAGGGACAGATTCATATCCCAGAGGCTCCCCTCACTCTAGAACAGAATCCCAATCCATGTTAGGCAGAGTCCCTCAATGACCCTCTTCAAGAGAAATCTTGACGAGTGTATGGGAGATCGTAGGTTTACCCCTGGGATCTCTTCTGTGTCCCTACTAGACAGAGGCACAGTAAACTAACCTCAAAAGGGATATGTTCTGTGACCTACTATACAGACGCACAGTCAACTAATCTAAAAGGGTGGCAAAAGCCAAACACACTCTAGCTAGGCTTATAAATGCCGTAGGGCAGATAGCCTAGTATAAACCTATGAACCTATGAGCAGCAACGCTCGTTGAACATGCATGCTGCTCATTGCTCTTACATTAACAATTGCATAGGCTTCACGTGAAGCCTACACAGTAACAATGCATTAGTGTGATGAGCAGCAATGCTCGTTGAACATGCATGCTGCTCATTGCTCTTACATTAACAATTGCATAGGCTTCACGTGAAGCATACATGGTAACAATGCATTAGTGTGATGAGCAGCAATGCTCGTTGAACATGCATGCTGGTCATTGCTCTTACATTAACAATTGCATAGGCTTCACGTGAAGCCTATACGGTAACAGTGCATTAGTGTGGTGAGCAACAATGCTCATTGAACATGCATGCTGCTCATTGCTCTTATATTAACAATTTCATAGGCTTCACGTGAAGCCTACACGGTAACAATGCATTAGTGTGGTGAGCAGCAATGCTGCTCATTGCTCTTACATTAACAATTTCAGAGGCTTCACGTGAAGCCTACACATTAACAATGCATTAACACAATGAGCAGCAATGCTCATTGAACATGCATGCTGCTCATTGCTCTTACATTAACAATTGCATAGGCTTCACGTGAAGCCTACACGGTAACAATGCATTAGTGTGATGAGCAGTAAGACTCGTTGAACATGCATGCTGCTCATTGCTCTTACATTAACAATTGCATAGGCTTCATGTGAAGCCTACATGGTAACAATGCATTAGTGTGATGAGCAGCAACGCTCGTTGAACATGCATGCTGCTCATTGCTCTTACATTAACAATTGCATAGGCTTCACATGAAGTCTACATGGTAACAATGCATTAGTGTGATGAGCAGCAACGCTCGCTGAACATGCATGCTGCTCATTGCTCTTACATTAACAATTGCATAGGCTTCACGTGAAGCCTACACGGTAACAATGCATTAGTGTGATGAGCAGCAATACTCACTGAACATGCATGCTGCTTATTGCTCTTACATTAACAATTGCATAGGCTTCACGTGAAGCCTACATGGTAACAATGCGTTAGGGTGATGAGCAGCAATGCTCGTTGAACATGCATGCTGCTCATTGCTCTTACACTTTTCCAGGCACTGTTTCATGGTCAGCATGTTGGTCACCCTGACACGGTCTAGGAATGCATGAGAATGAAATGTAAAGAAAACTGCTTGCCTGTAGGTAAACCTGTTATACCAGCATGTGAGCACTGCTTATATGAAGTAAGGGCAAGCTGAGTACAAAAATTAAGATTATTAAAACATGCCTACAAAGTATAAATCCTCTCTGAACATCATGTGCTAAACTCAGAAAATAGCAGGATAGTCTATGTGCTGAAGTGAAAATAAAACATTTATAATCTGAGTTTAACACAGGGATTGAACAGTAGGAGGAAAGCCCTTCTAAGTCCTTCCCTGGTTTAGGAATAACAAATATGTGTAGTTTTCCAACTTGTGAAGATCATCCCCTGTAAAAGCATCATTCAGCACCTTCAGGAAATCTTTGATAAGAATTTTACCCATGGCCAAATAAATCTCTCTATGTATGGCATCAGATCCAGATAATGCCATCTCTTAGATTTACCCAGGAATTTCTCTAATTCTTTATACATATACAAGCTCATCAATTAAACCTGTTGCATATCAGACAGAGTAGAGATCTCTATCAAGCTGAAAAAGTTTGTTAATTTTTACACAGAAGCTTGTTGTAGGAGGACTGAATAATTTGATGCTGAATAATAATGTTGGAAAGCTTCTAGCACCAACTCTGAAACTGTCACCACCTTCCCAAAGTTGGACGACTTACCTTTGTCACCAGGTTCCCTGATATTCTAAACCTCAACCTGTCTGTCAAGGATTTCACAGCTGAGGAGGATCATACTCTAGACAAGAGGTATCAGTCAATAAATCTGGTTTCCAGTCTTGATTCTGTCTTAGGGTCAGCCATCAGAATACTTTTTTTTTATTTTTATTTTATTTATTTTACATTTGTTGACCGGGAACGGGAATACTAATTTTAACTTCTAAATTTAGACATTTGGCATTAAGCTGAGAATGAGCTTACTCAGCAAAATATTAACAGACCTTCTACTAGGTTATGTTTTAACAAGCCTCGATTCTTGTGTAAATCCATTGCTTGCTTAAGTACTCATATACCTGTTTTAATTTGCTACAAAAGTGGTCTTTCTTAGTATAATGCAGAGAGATATATATATTTATATCTCTCTCTCTCTCTTTATATATATATATATATATATATATATATATATATATATATATATATATGTATGTATATATATATATATATATATATATATATATGTATATATGGGTCCCCTTCAGTTTGCCGACATTCCAGAATGCCGACAACCATATGGCCGACACCATATGATCGACATTCAGAATGCTGATAATGTGGAACCGGCATCTCACTATAGTGCGGAATGGAAAGATTTCCATTCCTGCACTGTAGTGCGATCTCGGAGTTGGTATATTAAAGTTACGGGGGTGTGGGGGGTGGTGTAGCTCCCCTGCTAGCAGTTGAAAGGAAATTTTATTTTCCTTTTCTGTGGAATTCTCACAATGTCGGCATTCTGAAAGTCGATCATATGGTGTTGGCCATATGGTTGTCGGCATTCTGGAATGTTGGTGTTGTGTAGGGGATCCACACACACATATATATATATATATATATATATATATATATATATATATATATATATATATGGGTCTACTTTGTTTGATAGGAAGCACATTTCACTGAAACTCATTTCGTGAATTTCCTGGACACAATTCACTGAAAACTCACTTCACTGAAAACTCATTTGACTGAAACTCATTTTGTTTAAACAGGTATATGCCCTGTTCCCCACTGTAGTGCGATCCTGTATTAGTATATGTAGTAAGGGGTTGGAGGTGTAGCCCCCACCTATTTTAAATGTTGTAAACCATAGACATGGATTCTTAAAAGTCAAATGAATAACTCTTTCCAGAAAATAATATATACCTATAAACTATGTGGGGGGCTACACCCCCCACACACCTCCCCTAACTATGTATACTAACTCCATAGTTTCAGTCAAATCAGTTTTCAGTGAAGTGAGCTTTCAGTGAATTGTGCTCAGGCAATTCATTTTCAGTGAAATGAGGCTTCGACGAAATGAGTTTCAGTGAATTGTGTTTTTTATCAAACAAAGTAGACATAAACATATATATATATATATATATATATATATATATATATATATATATATATATATATATATATATTTATATATATATATATATATATATATATATATATATATATATATATATATATATGGGTCTACTTTATTTGCCCGACACCCATTTGCCCGACACCATTTGATTGAAATTTCATTTGACCGACAGTTCATTTGATCGACAATCATTATTGGCAAGGAAATGGGATATGCCCCCTTACCCACTGCAGTGCGACCCTGGAGTTAGAATATATAGTTAGGGGGGTGTGGTGGGCACAGCCCCCCACAATGGGGGGTGTGGGGGAAGAAACCTCCCACTTACTTTTGTGTTACGAAGCAATATTAAAGCAAAACTAATCATTATAATATGAAATTCAGTGGGGGGCTTCACCCCCCTAACTATATATTCTAACTCTAGGGTCACACTGCACTGGGGAAGGGGGCATATCCCATTTTCTTGCCAATAATGCTTGTAGGTCAAATGAACTGTCGGTGAAATAAAATTTCGGTCATTTGTTCTCGGGCAAATGGGTGTCGGGAAATGAAAGTTCGGGCAAATGAAGCAGATATATATATATATATATATATATATATATATATATATATATATATATATAATCTATATATATCTGTATATAAGGGCACACACCCCAACATGGGGGATGCAGGGGGGCTTATCCCCCTGCAAAATAGTGTTTAAAGTAGTTTGTTTTGAATCGGCTTTTGTGAAGGTGCACTTTCGATGTAGTGCACGTTCACTTAAGTGGGTTTCTACCTTTCTCATTCAAGATTGTGAAATTTCAATCAAGAAATATAGACCCATATATATATATATATATATATATATATATATATATATATATATATATGTATAGATATATATATATATATATATATATATATATATATATATATATATATATATATATATATATATATATATATATATATATATATATATATATATCGTCCCTGAGGATCAGAAGATTATTAGTCTGTAATTCCACTGTCAACAGAGCATGATCTTATAATATTATAGATAGTGAGAAAATGTCAAGACTATGAACATGCACAGCGCTGATAAATATTTCATTGGTTCATAAGATCATAGTATCATATGATCATAGTAAGTTACTAAGCTAATGGGCTAATGGCTCTAGGGCCTTTACAAACCTAGCCATGTTTATCTCTTGCCCCCAGATTTGACTCATTGATATATTCTATGTTAATTATCCTAACAAGATCAGTACTGATTATCCCTATCCAATACAGACATAAGTGAAACCCCCAGGACAAATTTGCGGCTTCCCATCCAATCATTTAAGTTACTCTTAAATAGGGTCAGAGAGGCACTCTGTTTGACTTGAATTGGTAGATTGTTCCAGACTCCAGCAGAGTGCAACCTCTGGGAGACAAATCTTTCTTTCCAGTACATCCTTTTGATGTTACAGCCAAGTTAAGATCACTCAAGAGTGTGAGCCTTGTAACATTTGACTTGCGTATGTGCAGCATTTCCATTAAGGCAGGATCAGAGATTGTTTTATATGCAAGGCACAAGTCACCATTAAGTAGTCTATATGATACATAGTACAGTGACAGTGTTTTCAGTCTGTCCATGTATTACATGAGCTGAAGACCTTGAATTTTTTTGTAAGAAAACTCTGAGGTATCTCCAGTTGTTGCAGGTACCTACTAAGGTACATACCAAAGACAGCATTGTACTCTATTATAGGCCTAATGAGGGCCAAGTACAGTGGCATTATAACCTATTTTGTTCTGAAGGCTATGCCCTTACTTACGAGATGGGAAACATAGAAGGTCTTCCTTACCACTGCAGACACATGGTAGTCAAAGCTGAGGTCTCTGTCAACCTCTGCTCCCAAGTTTCTCACCTCAGAGTTGGAGCTTAGGGGGTTATTATTTATGTGGCAAGCTGCAGGAACTTCACCCTTGCTGAAGGGGATGATAATACATTTTTTGCATTGCATTTATGTCAATGAGTTTGACTCCAATCATTAGTTTGCGTAAGCCCCTCTTGAAGTATGCTGATGTCATTTGAGGATTTGATGATTGCACCTAGTTTGCAGTCATCAGCAAACTTTGTCAGCCACAGACCTTTTGTTCTTGTCTGAGCTTCTGAGAAGTAGATGATTTCAAACAATAGAGGGCCCAGCATTGAACTCTGTGGAACACCACTGATAGCGAGTGTTCTGGTGGAGGTGGAGTCCTTAAATTTAACTGTATATGAGTTCTGTCAGTGAGCCAGTTTGCAACTCTCCTGACAACGTATGGGTTGTTACCCAACTGGGATAGCTTTTCAATGATGCCTGAGTGGGGTATTGTGTCAAAGGCTTGGGCTAAGTCTAGATAAGCTGTATGGACAGAGTTGCCTTCATCCAGGGCTTTGGTGACATTTTCAAAGAAGTCCACCAAGTTTAACAGGCATGATCTGCCTTTGACGAGCCCAGACTGGGTTGGGTAAAGTGTTTGGAGGTTATCTATTTCTTTGTTGATAAGGTCCATGATGATTCTCTCCATGGTCTTGCAGACAAGACTGGTCAAGCTTATGGGTCTGTAGTTCCCAGGGTCAGTAGATAAGCCGCCTTTATGCAGGGGGATGACGGTTGCTATTCTCCATTTAGTTAGGACAACTTCAGTTCTTAGGCTGTGACTGAATAGAGTACCTAGTGGTATTGCTAACTCCTGTTTAAACCATTTAGAACACATCCTGGGATGTTATTGGCTCCCATAGAGGCTGTGTTTTTGGTCTTACAGAGAGCAGTTATGGCCTGCTCTTTGGAGATATTAGGTGGATAGCATGTGGTAGGATTGCTTTGGGGTACATATGGTGGAGACAGGGAAGTGAAGTTTTTGCTGAACCTGTCCGCTAGCAGGTTGGCTATTTCCTCAGGATCCATATGTGTGGTACCATCCAGTACTAGTTATGTGCAAATCTGAGCCTTCCCTTTAAGATTACGGATATAGCTAAAGAATGCTTTATGGTTATCCTTAGCTAGGGATGCTAATTTAGTTTTTGTAGCTTGCTTTAGAGGACTTTACAAGATTCCTCATTTGTTTGTTCAAGCTGAGGAGGGTGCTGTTCCACTGCTGAGATCTCCCCCTCTTGTTTTTAGACAGCAATTTCTTCCTATTAGTGTACGACCTCTTTATACTGGATGTCCACCAGGGTGGTTTGTTCTTCCTTGCAGATCTTGCTTTGATCTTTTCAGGTACGGCTGAGTTTAGACATTTGTACAGGTGTTTATACAGGGCACTGGTGTAAGCCTATGTATCGGTGTCAGTGCCATCAGAGGAGGCAGGAGTTTTGAAGCTGTTTATGCCGTCTCTTAGGAGGCTATAGTTGTCTTTGAAGAAATGTTTTAGCCTTATTTCTCATAAGGAGGGGTCAGATGTTGTCATTACTTTGAATGAGACTGATTTATGATCTGACTTTACAAGGGAGGGACATACATTTTTGGTGGTACAATGATCTCCCATCTTGGTGAGTACCAGGTTTAGAATACTTGTGGCCCTTGTGGGGGTACAAACTATTTGTTCCAGGGCATTTGTGTTAACGAAGTCCAGGAAGCTTTGCGCAAGTGTTTTAGCACATGTATAGTTTCCCCAGTCTATGAACAGATAGTTGAAATCACCCATGATCAGCATGTTTGGCTTTACTGTGCGTGACACAAGTATGTCCAAGTAGGCAGTGTAGGTATCATGTTTCATAGAGAAGGAGCTATAGCTAAAGATAACCTGGAGGAGGGTCTTGCCTACAGTTAATTGCACTGGGAGTATCTCTAGGGAGTCATTCTGTTTAACCAATCTGGAGGTGTATTTATCTTTGTCACGTGGTCATTTTGCCGTCTGAATGTGTGGAAGGCATTGTTACCTGGCATGGCCAGGTTACTCTCCATGACTTTGAACCAGGTCTCTGTGACTGCACAGACATCTGCATCTTCCAGAGTGAGAAATGCTTCTAGTGAGTGCAGTTTCATATGTAAACTCCTAGCATTTAGATGCATCTTCCTGAGGTTGTCTTTCAAAGAGATTTTTATGTCAGGAGTTTTGTTCTTTTGACATTATCTAAAAAAAGGTACTGTGGGGGAGGCAACTTCCTTAGCCATTAATCAAAAGGCAAGAGGCAACAGCTGGTGACCATCTATGGCAAAGCAGCATGGTCTGTTTACCATATCTACTCAGGCTGACAGGTACTGGATCTCCTTGGATTGACACCAGAAACTAAGTCAGTTACTCAAGTCAGTCATTTTTTGTCTGTAATTGTGCATCATGAAAATGATTTGTGTGAATGCCAATAATGTTTATAAACTGATACGAATCTCTCCAATGCTTGCTATTATCTGTTATTCCTTCTCCTATAAAATATGGTGGAAAGTATTTCCATCATGTAGGGACCTCAGCCTCCATAGGACCAAAATGCAGCTCTTGCTGTCTGAATGCCATATCCCAATCCTGAATTAGTATGGCACACTCTTTTCAAAAAGACAGTCATTCCCCACACATTTTTCTGATTTCATGGATTTTTGTGTGAAGGGGAGAAAAATACTAATGAACCCAATTGTTTTGCACACAATCCAGCCCTTACAAACTACAAATCTCCCAGTGTTGGTCTTCAAACATGCTGAAAATGTTTGCCTTTGTCTAAAGAAGTATAAATCTGACAATTGCCATGCTTTAGTAGTTTTTCATGTTCTGCAACATTATGATACATGTAGAAAATCTCTTAATATATACAAAAATCCTAGTCTGATTCACTGAGGGGATTAAACCCATGAGCATTCCATGAGAAAACAGATGAACTCATTGCATAAAATGTAAAAAAGACTGAAACCTGGGCCTGTACTTAAAGCTGTATAAAATAAATGACCTCTCACATCCAATAAAGACTATCATCCATTCTGTTTCACCTGATTAAAGTGAAAATAATTAATAGGCCAAATGAAGTTATCTTGCAGTGGTTAAGTATCAGTTTGTCTTCTTAAGAATGCATAGAGTGATCAGTGAACTATAAAAGCAAGTGTAATTGGTACTAGTATAATGTTTCTCCACTCCTTTTCTTTCTATAATAAGTTTTTAACAAAGTACATGCTGACTGAAAGTGCATTTGGATGCATCCCACCCCTACTAGAAGTCACAGCTGTTAGTCCAATTTTGTGACATTTCCAGGATATTTAACTATTGCAGTGTACCACACATTACATCTTGGTTTGGATGAGAGCTCTATGAGACATCCTTTAAGAATTAATCGTCATGGCTCTTACATCATATTACTACTTTTATATTATCTGTTTATTAACTTGGTAAGAAAACTGGGCAGAAATAGTCCTTTCGAAGGGTGACCTGGGAGCACTGTCAAGTTACATGACTTACTCAAAAGCACACAGTAGGCAAATGGAGATGGAATGAATCAAACCCTGCATCATTCACTACAAGAAGCAGTTTATTAACAATTCAGAGCCTTAATCTCTGCACTAACTGCTGGACAATGCTGTGTGAACAAAGAGGTAATGTAATTGTAGTTTGGCAGTTTGTGGGCAAAACATCCTCACACTGGAGTACAGTGGGGCACAGACACCTCTAAAACATGTTATCACATTGTACATGCTTACGTGTACTGAAACAGTTCACCAAACAGCAATAGGGTGGTCTGAGCTAGGCTTAGTGAAGTAAGCCATGGCTCCCCAAGTCCAAGTAGACATTCATTTTGCTGAGTAGGTTGGCACTGTGACACATGTAAAATCTGTCAGAATGCTAAGTAAGCATCAAACTCTAAAGAGACACTAACCATATTTTACAATCTGTTTTCTATAAATCAACACTGCTATATTTATGAGTAAACATGCAGAAGCAGATTATAATAGTTGTAATCTGGGCATCTGATCAGGAAGCATGACTTTAGGAGTTCAAGCTACAGGAGTAGTGCACACAATGCTGCAAAATATGTCAGCTAAAGGGTTTCTCTTGCCTTAAAGTTCAGCACTCCTTGTGCTGGGAAAAAGAAATTTTCATAGTCACTACACTTGCTCACCTAAAAATTTTATTCATAAGCTTTACATAAACACGTACATATATATGTATGGATCCCTATCAGATGATCGAGTTTTCAGAAACTCAAAATTCATAATTCATGTGGTCGAGACCATATGGTCAAGTTTTGAAAAACTTGAAGCTTTTGAATGGAGGTTGCAGTACAGCGAGGATCAGGAAATTTGCCCTTTTCTTCACTGTAGTGTGAATTGGAGTTGGTATTTATAATTTGCAGGGGCTGTGGGGGGTGCAGTCACCCCACAAAGGATCATAAGGTCATAGGAGATTACTAGCGTATCGACTCGGAGGTCATTTTAAGTCTAGCTATTTCATCCCAATGTAATATCATGAAAATGCTAGTTAATACCCATGATTGCATTTAGCGATGACTGCCCATGTCCAGGAGGGTTGTGGATGCTATCCCCAGTAAGAATTTACAGTGCCCCAGCCACTCATCCAGGTTCCTTTTGCTAAGTTTATTGGCAATGGCTGAATGTGGGATTATGTCAAAAGCCTTTGCTAAGTTGAGGTATGCTGTGTGCACAGATCTGCTCTCGTCAATGGCCCTGGTCACAATTCTAAAGAAGTCCACCAGACTTAATAGGAAGTATCTGCCGTTGACGAAGCCAAATTGGGTAGGATCCAGGGTTTGGAGGTCACCTATGTCTTCATTTATGAGGTCCATAATGATACATTCCATGGCTTACAGATGAGGCTGGTCAGGCCTATAAGTCTGTACTTCCCTGGGTGTGTTGCTAGCCCACCTTTGTGGAGGGGAATAACTGTTGCTGTTCTCCATTCCACAGGAACAAAGTCTGTGGTTAGGCTATGATTGAAAAGGGTAGGTAATGGTGATTATAGTTCATGTTTTAGCCTGTTTAGAAGACAGCCTGGGATGTTGTCTGGTCCCATGTGCTCTGTTTCACATGAATTGGTAGCCTGTTCCAAAGATGTGGCAGTGGCTGAGAGATAAATCTGTCCCTCCAGCAAGTCCTATTTAAGTCCCTGAAATGGGTAGCCCTAGACCTATTTGATTTATGGATATGCAGTAAGTTTATTAGGCTTGGGTCTTAGATTGCTCTGTAGGCCAGGCATAAGTATCCACTAAGAAGTCTATATGACACTGAGTATAGCAACAGGGACGTTAGTTGGACTGTGTACGGCACATGCTGGAGCCCCTTGATTTTCTTTGTTAGAAACCTTTGAGGTCTTTCCAGTTGCTGCAGGTGCTTTGTATGGTAAATGCCAAACCGGGCATTATACTCAATTATGGGATGGATTAGTGCCAAGTATAGAGGGGTTATAGCCTCTTTTGCTCTTGAGATGATGCCTTTACTAATCAGGTATGCTATGTAGAAAGCCTTCCTTACTACAGTAAACACGTGGTGGTTGAATTAAGGTTGCAGTCAACTTGTGATCCCAGGTCCCTTACCACTTTGTGGGTACTTAGAGTATTGTTGTTGATTTGATAGTGTGAAGGAACATTGTTTGTGCCGAAGGGAATGATGATGCATTTCTTTGCATTCAGCTTGAGACCATGACTAATACACCAGTCATTGGTCTGCATGAGATCCTCCTGGAATATACTGACATCATTTGGGGATTCAATGATTGCACCTAGTTTGCATTCATCTGCAAACCTGGTCATCCACAACCCGTTAGTTTTGATCTGAACTTCTGAGAAGTATATACCAAACAGTAGGGGGTCCAGCACTGACCCCTATGGCACCCCGCTGGTAACAGGTCTGCTGGTTGATGTGGACTCACCCACTTTGATAATGTGTGTCCGATTTGTGAACCATTTGGCAATTCATCTTACAACAGAGGCTTACATTAATTTTGCTAGGTTTATTGGTAATGCCTAAATGTGGGATTGTGTCAAAAGCCTTTGCCAAGTCAAGGTATGCTGTGTGCACAGATTTGCCCTTGTCAATGGCCCTGGTCACATTTCTAAAGACGTCTACCAGACTTAATAGGCAGGATCTGCCCTTGATGAAGCCAAATTGGGTAGGATTCAGGGTTTGGAGGTCGCCTATGTCTTTATTTATGAGGTCCATAATTATACATTCCATGGCTTTACAGATGAGCCTGGTCAGGCTTATACATCTGTAATTCCCTGGGTCTGTTGCTAGCCCACCTTTGTGGAGGGGAATAATTGTTGCTGTTCTCCATTCCACAGGAACAAAGCCTGTGATTAGGCTATGATTGAAAAGGTTACTTAATGGTGATTATAGTTCATGTTTTAGCCTGTTTAGAAGACAGCCTGGGATGCTGCCTGGTCTCATAGAGGCTATGTTTTTTGCCTTGGAAAAGGCTTTGAGGACCTGCTTTTCAGATAATAGGGTAGGGGGGGGGGTTGAGGGAAGGTTTGTGATAATTTAGGAGGGGTTAAGGGAGTGACATTTTCACCAAACCTATCCACTAGCAGGTTTGCTATATCTGTGGGGTCAGTGTTTGTGATACCGTTGGTCACCAGTTCTGCACATGCTTGGCTGTACTTGCTAAGTTTCTCTCAATGGAGCACTTGGAGGGTTTGACAAGTTGTCTTATTTGCCAGGCTGATGAAGGTGCTTTTCCATTGTTAGGGCCTTGCCTTTGTTTTATTGAACAGCAGCTTTTTGCGTTTATTGTAAAGTTTGTTGATGCTGGATGTCCACCATGGCAGCTTGCTTTTACTTGGGGCTCTAGCTTTGATTCTTTCTGGTACAGCTGAGTTCTTGCACTTATGCAAGTGATTGTACCGGTCTTTAGTGTAAGTTTCAACATAGTTACCACTTCCAGCCTGAAATGGAGCTTGTAATGCATTTATACCTTCACCTAGGAGGATATAGCTTGCCTTGGTGAATCTTTTTAGTTAGATTTCACCCTTTTAGAATTCTGGTGTTACTGCCAGCTCGAAGGTGACTGTTTTGTGGTCAGACTTAACTAATGAGCATCTGACAGTTGTGGCAGTGCATTTGATTGACATGTTAGTGAGGACCAGATCTAGAATGTTTGTTCCTCTTGTTGGGGTATGAGCAATTTGTTCCAGGGCATTTGAATTAAAAAAGTTAAGGAACTTTTGCACTAGTGAGTTGGGGCTAGCATAGCTTTCCCAACTGATGGTGGGATAATTGAAATCCCCCATAACCAGAGTGTTCAGTAAAATTTGGATTGTCTCCAGTTTGGCCAAGTCGGCTTCATAGGCATCATGACCCATGGAAGTGGATCTATAACTGGCTATGACTTGAATGGAGGTTTTACCCATCATAACCTGGACCTGCAGTAGCTCCATGGAGTTGTCCAGTCTAACTAGATGGGAGGCGAATTTAGCTCTAATATAGATAGAATCACTGCCTCCTTTGGTTTTGACACATTCATTTTGCAATCTAAAGGTGAAGAAGGCATTGTAGCCTTGCAAGGCTAGGGTACTCTCTGAGGCCTTGAACCAGGTTTCTGTGAAGAAGTACTTCCTGGGAGTGTAGTGTTTGGTTTAAGCTCTTAGCATTTAGCAGCATGACTCTTATTTTGTTCTGGTTGGATAATTTCATATTGGTAATGTTTCTGAGATTTTGCCTAAGAAAGGCTCTATGAAGGAGGCAAGAGCCTTTGCCAGCAGCCAAAAGCTTAAAGGTACCAGGTGCAAACTGTCTCTGGTAAAGCAGCGAGTTTTGTCGACCATGACTTCCCAGGCTGACAGGAACTGGATCCCCTTTGAATGACACCAAAAACTAAGCCAATTATTGAAATCAATCAT